>NW_021703779.1:122256217-122260751 GCF_005190385.1 Monodon monoceros
AAAAGAAAGGGACTGAGAAAATATTTGAAGAGATTATAGTTGAAAACGTCCCTAATATGGGAAAGGAAATAGTTAATCAAGTCCAGGAAGCACAGGGAGTCCCATACAGGATAAATCCAAGGAGAAACACACCAAGACACATATTAATCAAACTGTCAAAAATTAAATACAAAGAAAACATATTAAAAGCAGCAAGGGAAAAACAACAAATAACACACAAGGGAATCCCCATAAGGTTAACAGCTGATCTTTCAGCAGAAACTCTGCAAGCCAGAAGGGACTGGCAGGACATATTTAAAGTGATGAAGGAGAAAAACCTACAACCAAGATTACTCTACCCAGCAAGGATCTCATTCAGATTTGATGGAGAAATTAAAACCTTTACAGACAAGCAAAAGCTGAGAGAGTTCAGCACCACCAAACCAGCTTTACAACAAATGCTAAAGGAAGTTCTCTAGGCAAGAAACACAAGAGAAGGAAAAGACCTACAGTAACAAACCCAAAACAATTCAGAAAATGGGAATAGGAACATACATATCCATAATTACCTTAAATGTAAATGGATTAAATGCTCCCACCAAAAGACAAAGACTGGCTGAATGGATACAAAAACGAGACCCATATATATGCTGTCTACAAGAGACCCACTTCAGACCTAGAGACACATACAGACTGAAAGTGACGGGATGGAAGAAGATATTCCATGCAAATGGAAACCAAAAGAAAGCTGGAGTAGCAATTCTCATATCAGACAAAACAGACTTTAAAATAAGGACTATTAAAAGAGACAAAGAAGGACACTACATAATGATCAAGGGATCGATCCAAGAAGAAGATATAACAATTGTAAATATTTATGCACCCAACATAGGAGCACCTCAATACATAAGGCAAACACTAACAGCCATAAAAGGGGAGATTCACAGTAACACATTCACAGTAGGGGACTTTAACACCCCACTTTTACCAATGGACAGATCATCCAAAATGAAAATAAATAAGGAAACACAAGCTTTAAATGATACATTAAACAAGATGGACTTAGTTGATATTTATAGGACATTCCATCCAAAAACAACAGAATACACATTTTTCTCACGTGCCCACGGAACATTCACCAGGATAGATCATATCTTGGGTCCCAAGCAAGCCTTGGTAAATTGAGAAAACTGAAATTGTATCAAGTATCTTTTCCAACCACTACTCTATGAGACTAGATATCAATTACACGAAAGGATCTGTAAAAAATACAAACACATGGAGGCTAAACAATACACTACTTAATTACGAACTGATCACTGAAGAAATCAAAGAGGAAATCAAAAACTACCTAGAAACAAATGACAATGGAGACAGATGACCCAAAACCTATGGGATGCAGCAAAAGAAGTTCTAAGAGGGAAGTTTATAGCAATACAATCCTACCTTAAGAAACAGGAAACATCTCGAATAAACAAGCTAACCTTGCACCTTAAGCAATTAGAGAAAGAAGAACAAAAAAACCCCAAAGTTAGCAGAAGGAAACAAATCATAAAGATCAGATCAGAAATAAATGAAAAAGAAATGAAGGAAACGATAGCAAAGATCAATAAAACTAAAAGCCGGTTCTTTGAGAAGATAAACAAAATTGATAAACCATTATAGCCAGACTCATCAAGAAAAAAAGGGAGAAGACTCAAATCAATAGAATTAGAAAAGAAAAAGGAGAAGTAACAACTGACGCTGCAGCAATACAAAAGGTCATGAGAGATTACTACAAGCAACTCTATGCCAATAAAATGGACAACCTGGAAGTAATGGACAAATTCTTAGAAATGCACAACCTGCCAAGACTGAATCAGGAAGAAATAGAAACTATGAACAGACCAATCACAAGCACTGAAATTGAAACTGTGATTAAAAATCTTCCAACAAACAAAAGCCCAGGACCAGATGGCTTCACAGGCGAATTCTATCAAACATTTAGAGAAGAGCTAACACCTATCCTTCTCAAACTCTTCCAAAATATAGCAGAGGGAGGAACACTCCCAAACTCATTCTACAAGGCCACCATCACCCTGATACCAAAACCAGACAAGGATGTCACAAAGAAAGAAAACTACAGGCCAATATCACTGATGAACATAGATGCAAAAATCCTCAACAAAATACTAGCAAACAGAATCCAACAGCACATTAAAAAGATCATACACCATGACCAAGTCAGGCTATCCCAGGAATGCAAGGATTCTTCAATATACACAAATCAATCAATGTGATACACCATATTAACAACTTGAAGGAGAAAAACCATATAGTCCTCTCAATAGATGCACAGAAATCTTTCGACAAAATTCAACACCCATTTATGATAAAAACCGTCCAGAAAGTAGGCATAGAGGGAACTTTCCTCGACATAACAAAGGCTATATATGACAAACCAACAGCCAACATCGTCCTTAATGGTGAGAAACTGAAAGCATTTCCACTAAGATCAGGAACAAGACAAGGTTGCCCACTCTCACCACTCTTATTCAACATAGCTTTGGAAGTTTTAGCCACAGCAATCAGAGAAAAAAAGGAAATAAAAGGAATCCAAATCGGAAAAGAAGAAGTAAAGCTGTCACTGTTTGCAGATGATATGATACTATACATAGAGAATCCTAAAGATGCTACCAGAAAACTACTAGAGCTAATCAATGAATTTTGTAAAGTAGCAGGATACAAAATTAATGCACAGAAATGTCTGGCATTCCTATACACTAATGATGAAAAATCTGAAAGTGAAATCAAGAAAACACTCCCATTTACCACTGCAACAAAAAGAATAATATATCTAGGAATAAACCTACCTAAGGAGACGAAAGACCTGTATGCAGAAAATTATAAGACACTGATGAGAGAAATTAAAGATGATACAAATAGATGGAGAGATATACCATGTTCTTGGATTGGAAGAATCAATATTGTGAAAATGACTCTACTACCCGAAGCAATCTACAGATTCAATGCAATCCCTATCAAACTACGACTCACATTTTTCACAGAACTAGAACAAAACATTTCACAATTTGTATGGAAACACAAAAGACCCCAAATAGCCAAAGCAATCTTGAGAAGGAAAAACGGAGCTGGAGGAATCAGGCTCCCTGACTTCAGACTATACTACAAAGCTACAGTAATCAAGACAGTATGCTACTGGCACAAAAACAGAAAGATAGATCAATGGAACAGGATAGAAAGCCCAGAGATAAACCCACGCACATATGGTCACCTTATCTTTGATAAAGGTGGCAGGAATGTACAGTGGAGAAAGGACAGCCTCTTCAATAAGTGGTGCTGGGAAAACTGGACAGGTACATGTAAAAGTATGAGATTAGATCACTCCCTAACACCATACACAAAAATAAGCTCAAAATGGATTAAAGACCTAAATGTAAGGCCAGAAACTATCAAACTCTTAGAGGAAAACATAGGCAGAACACTCTATGACATAAATCACAGCAAGATCCTTTTTGACCCACCTCCTAGAGAAATACAAATAAAAACAAAAATAAACAAATGGGACCTAATGAAACGTCAAAGCTTTTGCACAGCAAAGGAAACCATAAACAAGACCAAAGGACAACCCTCAGAATGGGAGAAAATATTTGCAAATGAAGGAACTGAAAAAGAATTAATTTCCAAAATTTACAAGCAGCTCATGCAGCTCAACAACAAAAAAAGAAACAACCCAATCCAAAAATGGGCAGAAGACCTAAATAGACATTTCTCCAAAGAAGATATACAGACTGCCAACAAACACATGAAAGAATGCTCAACATCATTAATCATTAGAGAAATGCAAATCAAAACTACAATGAGATATCATCTCCCACCAGTCAGAATGGCCATCATCAAAAAATCTAGAAACAATAAATTCTGGAGAGGGTGTGGAGAAAATGGAACACTCTTGCACTGCTGGTGAGAATGTGAATTGGTACAGCCACTATGGAGAACAGTATGGAGGTTCCTTAAAAAACTACAAATAGAACTACCATATGACCCAGCAATCCCACTACTGGGCATATACCCTGAGAAAACCGTAATTCAAAAAGAGTCATGTACCAAAATGTTCACTGCAGCTCTATTTACAATAGCCCGGAGATGGAAACAACCTAAGTGCCCATCATCGGATGAATGGATAAAGTAGATGTGGCACATATATACAATGGAATATTACTCAGCCATAAAAAGAAACGAAATTGAACTATTTGTAATGAGGTGGATAGACCTAGAGTCTGTCATACAGAGTGAAGTAAGTCAGAAAAAGAGAGACAAATACCATATGCTAACACATATATATGGAAGTTAAGAAAAAAAATGTCATGAAGGGCCTAGGGGTAAGACGGGAATAAAGACACAGACCTACTAGAGAATGGACTTGAGGATATGGGGAGGGGAAAGGGTAAGCTGTGACAAAGCGAGAGTGGCATGGACATATATACACTACCAAACGTAAGGTAGACAGCTAGTGGGAAGCAGCCGCATAGCACAGGGAGATCAGCTCGGTGCT
>NW_021703779.1:122261151-122290266 GCF_005190385.1 Monodon monoceros
TGGAGGGGTGGGATAGGGAGGGTGGGAGGGAGGGAGACGCAAGAGGGAAGAGATATGGGAACATATGTATATGTATAACTGATTCACTTTGTTATAAAGCAGAAACTAACACACCATTGTAAAGCAATTATACTCCAGTAAAGATGTCAAAAAAAAATCCTTACATGACTTAGGAGGCCCTACGTGATATGGACCCTGACTTCCTCAGCCGCAGGTTATTTCAGCCTCAGGTAATTCTGTTCTAACCATATAGACCTTTCTGTTCTTCATACACACCAGGTTCTTTCCTTCCCAAAGCATCTGTCCACATTGTTCTCTTTGCTTAAAACACTCATCTTACTGTTCACCTGGAGAACTACAAATTTTTGCTGAATGGACAAATGAATTAATCTTCTATATAGCACAAACATATTATCATATTTAAATACATTGGGTTTTGCGGCCAAAGTGTTGTTCCCATTTACTGGTCATGATCTTGATTCCTATCAATCAGGAGAAAATAAAACAGGTTTAAGTGTTAAATATTTTTTTTCCATGATGAATTTCTTTGATTTGTGAGATACCTAGCAGAGGGAGGCTGAATCAACAGTTGGCCAGAAATATAGATTTGAGAATCAGCAATGTGTAAGTGATAGCAATAGTAGACGAAACCACCCCAGGGGACATTCGGGAAAATACAGTGTCACTGAAACCATGATACTTTTAAGAATGGAATAGCACGTGTCAAATTCTATTAAAGAAGATGAAGATCCAAAAGTATTTATTGGGTATAGTAAAATAGGAATCAGTGCCATCATAGTTATTTCAATGAACTAATGGATTTGGAAACAAGACTAAAAATAGGGTAGGGAGTTGACGGGAGCAGGCAAGGGGAGATAGTTGGTGGAGGAATTTGTGAAGGGATAGAGCAGCACCAGCAACACCTGGGAACTTGTTAGAAATCCAAAGCTTCAAGCCCGACCACAGGCTTACTGAATCAGCAACTCTGAGGATGAGCCCCAGCAATCTGTTTTACAACTCTCGCAGGTGACTCTGATAGTAGCCACACTAGCTTTGGAACCACCTGCTTCCAGTGAAAGGGGCAGGTACTGAGAAAAAATTGGGGGAGACTGGTGAAGGTTTGCGTAAATAGATGCTCCTTGAATAGGGGAATGATCAAGAAAAACCTTCCCAGTGGCATTAAAAATTCAACTGAGACTGCATATCAAATACCCTCCACAGTAGTAAACTGTCACTGTCCTTGTGCTGACCGTGATTAGTGCGGTAGTGATCTTCTCCAGCCCTATTTGGAAATTTGTAGAAAGGAATGAAGTCATATTATGAGCCTGGCCCAGAGCTGAAGGTCGGCAGGGTAAGTTTGTGATAAGTGTTGGGAGTCCTAAAAAGAAAGTAGGTTAAGTGTTAGACTTGGGAATCCAGGCTCAGTAGACAGGGAAATGTGAAGGGGAATGTGGGATAGACCCTAAGGCAAAGGAAGATTAAGCACCCAGGACTCCTTGGTGAGGTCAAAGGTCAGGTTCGGGGCTTCCCTGGTGGCGCAGTGGTTGAGAGTCCGCCTGCCGATGCAGGGGACACGGGTTCGTGTCCCGGTCCGGGAAGATCCCACATGCCGTGGAGCGGCTGGGCCCGTGAGCCACGGCCGCTGAGCCTGCGCGTCTGGAGCCTGTGCTCCGCAACGGGAGAGGCCACAACAGTGAGAGGCCCGCGTACCGCAAAAAAAAAAAAAAAAAAAAGGCTCGGGGGGCCTGAAGAATGGACGATACTTTCAGAATAGGAGCTATCAAAATGGTCAAAGCAAGTTTAATAATAATAATAGTAATAGAGAAGGAAGAGAACAGTTGACCCTTGAACAACGCAGGAGTTAATCCTCTTATAATTTACTGTCGGCCCTCCATATCTGGCCTTTGCCATCCGAGGAATCAACCAACTATGAACTGTGTAGTACTGTAGTATTTTCCATTGAAATATATCCTCATATAAGTGGACCCACACAGTTCAAACCTGTGTTGTTCAAGGGTCAACTGTAATATTTTTTAGCTTATTGATAGCAAGGCATTGTTATCTGTTAATAAATTGCTTTGTCTTTCCTGTGTTCTGGGTATTTTGCTAAGTACTTTAAACGTATTAACTCATTTAGTCCTTACTGAGACATACAGAGGTGAAATGTGTTATCCGAAGTCATAAAGATAGGAAGTGGAGAATCCTGGATTCAACCCAGGTCTGCTGAAAGCATGCTAATTACCCCCCAAATACTGTGACTATACAGGTTAATGTGCAACTTGTGAGGCTAAATTTAGCTTTCATCACAATTGCAACCACCTAAAAACATTATAGAGCATCTGGATGGATTTGTACCATGCTAGGAATCTGGGCTGCAAAATGAAATATGATGTAGTTCCTGCCCTCAAGGGCCTTACAATTTAGTTACAGTTCTAGGAAAGTCATATAAGATAGTTGCTTATGACACAGATACTATCGGTTAGGTACTAACTAAATACTACCAGGAAAAATTAATTTGGGGCATCACATGAGGGCATAATTCTTAAGAGCTAAGAGGATCAAGGAATTTGTGGGGTGTTACTGGATCTAAAAATAGGTCCTGATTGGTAAAGATGGTGAAAAATCCACCAAGCATGGGAAACTATGTGGCCAGAGATAGTGGCCACCCTTAAAGCCCACTGATACGTGGAGGGAAAAAATTAGCTTTCTGGTTTAGGCAGAAGCAAAAAGTCTGTGTAATAATAATGGTAAGTACAGTGTATAGATCAACAAGTTGCAAAGTCATCTACATGGATTATCTATTCTAATCTTCACAACGACTCTGAGAAGTTTCTATGGTCTACAATTTACAGATATAAAACCTGAGGCTTAGAAAGGTGTAGGACTTTTTCAGAGTCACATTACAAGTAAGGGGCAGAGCTGGGATCTGATCCAGGGCTGATTCCAGAGCCTTAACTACCCTTCCATGTCACTCCTCTGAAGCGATGCCAGCTTGGAGAGCCTGAAAGGTACCAGATGGAGGAAGAGTTCTTCAATGGGCTCCTTCCTCAACTAAGTCAATGTAAATGCATGTTCAGTAAGTGCATGATGGTACTAGTTGAAAATTTGCCTGAAAATCTTCAATAACAAATATCTTCCATTTTTTTCCAATAAAGTGACTTGCAGTTTTTTCCTCTTACTGTAGGATTTCTGACCATTCTGCTTCTTTGTCTTCTTCTTTCACAGTTTCTGCCTTGGTTTTCAATTTAAGTTTTAGAAACAATGAATTACATTTTACACCATAATCGCTTTTGTCCCTTGTCCCGTAGCAGGATACAGAAACCAGAGAGATGCTTCAAAATGACAATGGCATTTCCAAAATGACAAGAGTACATTCATTCAGAAATCTGTGGTATGCTGAATTGAATGGAACTGCTCTCCTCAGGGGAATACGAAGATAAAAGGGGGTCACTAAATATGACCTAAAGGGGGAATCTGATTCACATCTGTAACAAGCAGTAGCCACACTTGTTGATCTACCATTGAAAACTGGAGCCATGGAAGGAAGGCACAAAACAATTACTGATACAGAAATAGACCATTCTAGACAGCACTTTCACTCCCCCTAGGTCCTAAAGGAGAAAGTCCTTCAAAAAGAGCATTTTCATCAGCAAGTTTTAGGCAATTAAATATCATCTTTAGCAGCTTTATACATTAGCAATTTAATGTATATATATGAATGTTGAAGTCTTTAGAGAAAAGGGAATGAGAGTCATACCAAAACTAAGCAAGGCAACACACACACACGAAATTATATTGAAGTAGTAAAACTGTCCAGGTTGTAATATAAATCATAGCAAATCAGATTGAGGTAAGAGGTTAGACCTAGTTCATCCCTACATGTTTGCAGGACAAGACACTGAGTGGTTCATTTTGTCAACAATGGTAGGAGGTGTCTGCCACCATCATATTTCCCCTCACATATGCATTTCCCTGTTGTCAAATTATAACTGGTCTGAGGATCCAACGAGGTGTAATACTTCATGTGTGTATGATTTTTCAGAGAGAAAAACACCCTACTTCGACAAACTTTTCCTTGACTCTTCTTGTTCATTAGTTACTAAGTCCTGAAAATATTCTGAAACAAAACAACATTGTCATCCTTATCTTTCCAAGATCACTGCCATTACCCTAAACTAGCACCCATGCTCTCACGCTTAATGGTGAGCACATTGATCTCCTAAGTGATATTCCTGCATCTTGTCCATCCTACACATTGCTGGCCAAATACATTCAACCGTTATTGAGTGCCTTGTATGGGTCAGGCACTGTCCTAGGTGCTTGGGATCCATTAGTAATCAAAACAAAAATCCCTGGCCCCATGGAACTGATACTCTAGCAGTAGGAGATAGACAATGAAAAATACGTATGAAAAATAATAAATTGTAATGTGTGTTATAAGATGATAAGTGCTGCAGGAAAAAAGAAAGAGGAAGATACATAAAATCTTCCCCAAGTAGTATTTTTCGTCATGCTCTCCTCCCCCACTGTTTATCAGCTTTCAATGCCTCCCTGTTATGTTTAAATGGAAACTCTTCAGCCCGTCAGTGGCTTCCGTTATCTGTCCCACACTCAGGATTCCACCACCAATTTATCCTCTATCCCTCCCCATCCACAATTTCCTGCTCTGGCAAAGTCACCGAGGTTCCAATAGGGGGCTCACAACAACAACAGTAGCAGATAAAATACACGGGCACTTACTATGTGCCAGACGTTGTGCTAAACTCTCCACGTGGACTACTTCATTTCACCCTCACATCCTCATGCTGCCCAGTAAGGTAGGTATTATTATTATCTTTACTTTTCAGATGAGGGAATTGAAGGATGGAGAGTAACTTGTCCAAGGTCACATAGTTGCATAAGTTGCCAGGCTCATATCTGAACCCATATCTGTCTGACACCTGTGCTCTTCAATGGTATGCACTGGGTTTTAATGATGACCTCAAACCACTGGACTAGAGCAAGGTTTGGCAAACTTTCTTCTGTAAAGGGCCAGAGAGTAAATATTTTAGGCTTTGCAGGCCACATGGTTGTCTGTGAGGACTACTCAGCTCTGCCATTGTAGCATGAAAACAAGCATAGACAATATGTCAACGAATGGGCATGACCGTGTTCCAATAAAACTTTATTTATAAAAACAGGTAGCAGGCTGGATTTAGTGAATGGGCCCAAAGTCTGCCTGCCCCTGCGCTAGACTGCATACTTCTATGGAGTCTGTTAGCTCCATAAGGTCGATGATCAGGTCCTATGCATCTTGGTAATCCCAGTGCCATCGACAGTGATTAGAAACCAGGCCCAGAGTCCACACAGTTTGTAAGTAATGGATCTAGGATGCTGATCTAAGCAGTCTGACTGCAAATTTTATGCTCCTGACCAGCATGCTAGCCTGACTCTTAATGATTAAATAATATCAGACACATAAAGTTCATACAGAGTGCCTGGCACATAGTAAGTCCACAAAAATAACAGTGGTTATCATATCATCATCTACAAAGGAAGCACTTAGGTACGCAATAGTGAGGGCCATTACTGCCAGTTTAAAGACAAAATAATGACAAATTTTATTCTTCCAGCTTTATTGAGATATAACTGACAAGTAAAACTGTATGTATTTAAAGCATACAATGTGATGATTTAATATACGTATGTAATAGGGAAGAACAAATCTGACTTCATATTAGATCTGTTTCTTTTACTTTAACCTTTGTTTTCTGTTGCTTTTGCTACAAGTTAATCACTAAAGGGATGTTGCCTGTAACTTAAAGTATACATACTGGCCCATCTCTGGGAACCCTGCTCCCCATGCCTGAAGGTTAAACAGCTAAAATGTCTTTGTTCAGCTCAGAGGAAACATCCTGACCCAGCCCACCCGTGAATGGCTACAGCAAAGAAGAAATTAACACATCCCCTCCAGGACTCTGGCCCAAACCAGGAGATATTTGCAACAATTTACAGCCTTTTTACTTTATGTCTTCAGCTCCCCCTTTCCTTGTTCTATAAAAGATATTAGCATCCAGGCCCCAGTAAGATGGTTCTCTAGGACACTAGTCCACCATCTTCTCGGACTCCCAGAGTTCTGAATTAAGTCGTTATTCGTTGTCCCAACGCCTCATCTCCTGAGGTACTGGCCTGTCGTGTGGGGAGCAGAATGAGCTTGGAGTCAGTAGCATGTATACATTGTGAGATAATTACCACAATCAAGTTCACTAACACATCCATCACCTCACATGGTTACCTTTTTGTGTGTGTGGTGAGAATGCTTAAGATCTACCTCTTAGCAAATTTCAAGTATACAGTACAGTATAATTAACTATAGTCACCATATTTTACAGTAGATCCCCAGAACTTATATGTCCATCTTGATGGGTGATACATTTCCGAACATCCACAAAAGACCAGGAAAATGTGATAGCAACATCCAACCTTGCCAGTACTTCAACAACAGAATGGGACTAACCTCATTCATAGACAGCAAGTTTCTTGTGGGTGTGGTCTAAAGTATCTGGCACTAACTCAGGGTTAAGTCAGGGTCTTGTCATCTTAGGAAGCAGAAGAACAAGACCCAGAAGCCAGGCCAGGGCCTTCAAAGCTTCTCTTGGCCACAAGATGCAGCATGAATGGTTATCAGAGTAAACTGGCTCCTATGCACTCTCTTGGGGCCTGGCTGCTACTTGATAAGCCATAATCTGCCTCGGTATGAATTCCAGTTTTGCCATGGGTTCCCATCTTTCTGGCTGGGCACACAAACAGCCTCAATATCAACTCAGGCTGACACCCTCTCCTGTGAGAATGCTCGTCCTGGCTCCTCTGTAGAACCCCTCACCAGGGCTCTCGTACCACTGATAAGCAGACACAATCAGCCTGCTTCTTTCCTGCTGTCCTCGGCTGCCTTCCGCCTGCTACATTCAGCCGTCAATACCAACTCTGCTGGCCTCAGTTGAGCTGTGGAAGAGAACGTCTCTGGATTGCAGCATCCCAGGATATTACACAAAGTTTTGTTTCTTTGTTTTACTGGCAGGGGAAAAAAAATTATCTTGCCTGTGACACTGATCCAGAATCAGAGGAACTCCTCAAATGTTACTTTCTATAAGTATCTACCCATGAGCCAACTCACTTTTTCCCTTTATCCTATAGGATAAAGTGTATGTTCAAATACTGTTATATATATAATAATTTCCAAAGGTGTGCATATATATATATATATACACACACACATATTCTGTAAAAAAAATTATTGCCCAAATTGGTACCAGCAAGAAGAATATCACAAAACCTGTACATTTCCCAAAGAGAGAATGTCCCCTCCACATTCACAATAAAGCCCAATACCAAAAACCATGAGGGAAACTCCTGTAGTCAAAATTAGGTTTTCTAACTTGTTGCAACAAGGAAGACTACACACCATGAGCAATCATAGGGTGCCATGAGAAGAGGGAGTCGGGGTGGTATATTCCTTTGCTAGGGCAACCATAACAAGTGCCACAGAGTGGATGGCTTCATAGAAATTTATTTCTCCCAGTTCTGGAGGCTAGAAGTCTGAGATCGAGGTGTCAGAGGGTTTGGTTTCTTCTGAGGCCTCTCACCTTGACTTACCATGACTGTGCTCTCCTGCCTGCTGTCTGAGTCCTAATCTCTTTTTATAAGGCTACTGGTCAGATTAGATTAGGGTCCCCTCTAAAGATCTCATTTTAATTTGATCACCTCTTTAATAGAGGATCTCCAAATATGCTTACATTCTGAGGTATGGGAGGTTAGGACTGCAACATAAGAATTTTGGGGGGTGGAGGGACAATTCAGTACTTAGCAGATGGAAATATTTGGGCTTGTGCTGCATAATTTTAGGGAGAATTTAAAGAAATGGGGGTCTGTTCTGATAGCATTCAATATGCTATCAGAAAACAAGGACAATTCTGCACTTTAGGATCATAAGTTTTATTCAGGAAGTAGAAGAAATGATTTGGGGCTAGAGATGCCATTGGTAAAGTGGTTATATTACCAGGAATGAGAAGAGTTTAATTATTTTTTGTGGTTACATAGTGTTCTTGCTTTTTGTCTGAGTTTAGTCCCGATTACCGAGTGGTCTTATTTTTTCTCTTATTTCATCAAGGTCATGGAGCGATCTCTTTTCAAATATTGTTGATATTGTATGGAATTGTTTATTTCAGCAGGGAACACCATGGCCTAGCTATTTAGCAGTAAACACCATGGCCTAAATTTAGTTACCAGGCCTGCTACCAGCTGTCAGCTGTCAGGGATGTTCATTTCTTTCTTACTCACTTTCAGATGTGGCAATGAAGAATAATGAGCAATAAAGAACACTGCAGAATGTATAGATAGCCAGGGGCCACTGAGAGTAACAGAAAGAAGGAATTCCTCTGAGAAAGCAGAATTAGGGGCTTATCACGGAAGCTTCTTCACTTGGCAGGGTATCTGCCCAGCAGAATTCCATCATTGCTCTAGATCAGTAATTGCTGAATGTTTCCCAATTTTCCCTTTCTTAATGGGATTTCTCATTGTGCTCATCCTTCCCTATCCCACCACTGGGTACTGTGAGGTAGAGGTACTGATAATTCAGCTTGTCTTTTTAGGTCACAGGTAGTCAGAACATAAGGAACTATCTCAAGATCTGACTGAACTAGATTTAGTGACTACATGAGATTTTCGGGTGTCTCACTTAAAGAGGTCTCAGATGTGTGCTATGTGTGAGAAGGATACAGAGGACTATTTCAACCAGAATGGCAAACATGGCAGAGACTGTTAGCAATTCACATAATAGTAGATTACATTTCCGAACCTCATTGCATCAACTGTGGTTATATGAATGAGATCTAGCCAACAAAATGTGAGAGGAAATAATGGGTGCCATACTAATCCTTGCTGCATTAGAATCTCTCAAGTGTATTCATGCTCGCCTCCCACTTCCAGCTGATTTGAATAGAAGTTACCATGGAGACCAAGGAGGCCAAGCATGATGATGGCAAAGTCTTTGCCAGCCTGGAATGATTGTTTGTAGGAGAACCAACCTCCCCAACCAGAAATACCCCTTTACATATTTAAATGAACAAGAAATGAATCTACATTTTTTGATCAGGCCATTATACATTTGGCTGTATACTCACTACAGCAGCTGGAGGTACCCTAATCCCAGCCTTATTTAGCATAATTATTGACTGATGAAATGGTTAGTTGTTGGTTGACTGCTATACTAGAAAAAAGTAATATAAACACTTAGAAGTACATAATTCTTTAGAAAGGTACTTTTTTGCTTGCATATTTAACCATACCTAGGTCACATCCCTCTGGCACCAAAAAAGTCACCATTACAGAACTATAAAATGTCTTGGCCCTCGGCTATCCTAAGCATCATAGATGTCACTGCACAGGGGAATGCCATCAAGTATATCACTACTAACACTCCTTCTACCACTTGGTTTATGTGTTTTATCCAAAGTTAAGATCTCTCCTCTTAGAAAATTCATACTTCTATGTATGTTGCCTTGCATCTTTCTTGGAATCAGACATTGGATATTCATATACTTGCATATTTGCCTTTCTTGTTCAATTCTTCTCAACATTCTACATGATCTCTAAAGTTTTCCCCCAATAATTCCGAACCTTCCTATTCCATATTATTTTTACTTATTTGAAGCCATCCATGGTTATCAGTAGAAGGCTTTGAGTTCAGCAATCAGGTTAATAATCCAGAAGCAGTATGGTTTGGGAAGAATACATGCAATTAAAATGGTCCAAGAAGCAAAGAGTATCCAGCTACTTCTCACTGACCAGTGGAAGCAGAAGGCAGAATAAGACACTTTCACTCATGTGTCATGACATAGACACAGGGGATCTATATTGATTTTCGCAGTAAAATAAGAAACATCTCCAGGTAAAGCAAGTCACTCTGGGTATTTGCTATCTGGTTAGAATGTACTTTAAGACTGAGGGAAACACTTGAGCAGTGACTTGGGACATCTGTAGTTGCCTAGTCCTTCTCTGAAGGACTTAGCTATCTTACAACTTAAGAATGGAGATTCCAGAGTGATGTCAGCAACATGGCTGAACAAGACGTCCCTCATTCGTATACCCCCTCGACAAAAATTTGGTCCCCTCCATGGACAAAAGTGCCCTTGTGGGAGCTGCGGGACCCAGCACCATACACTAAGGGACCCAGGAGGAGTCTCGCCCACCCACTCATTGGGTAATAGGTATACAGACCTCGGTCCTGGCTTTGAACCCTTCAGCCCCTCCTGGTCAAGGTCCGGGAGTCCCTGGAGAACACTATCTCAGGCGCACAGCCACAGATGAGAGAGGCTTTGTGGAAGTCAAGGTGCCCAGCGGAAAAGTTGCAGCACATCGTTGGAGGAAAAATTATCTGAGTTTAGATGCACGGGAGTGGGTAAGAGGAGCAGCTTGACTTTACTAGCGGCACAGCTTAGTGCAGAGAACTCTTTTCAGCTGTGATTTCTCCCGAGGAGAAACGTGAGCGCACGCGATGCTGCCAAAGAGGCCCCTTTCTCTCTCGCCCCATCCAGAGTTTGAGTCCTGAGCTGCAAGACTGGGGTTGGAAAGACGCTAGGTGCGTTGCAGATCGGACTCTCCAAGGGCATTAAAGGGAAGTGGGTCCGACTAACTGCATCATGGGTTCCACCAAGAAGCCCACCCACAAGCCACTGGGAACACCTTGTCCTCAAATACCCTCAACTGCTCCTTGGGCACCCTCAGCACTCCACACGCCTCATCCTAAGTGTCAATCTATGCAGGAGTAGGTAAAGATGTGCTATGTATATAGAATGGAATATTATTATTTAACCATGAGAAAGAAGGAAATTCAGCCATTTGTGACAACATGGATGAACCTTGAGGGCCTTATACTAAGTGACATGTCAGACAGAGAAAGACAAACACTGTATGATCTCACTTATATGTGGAATATAAAAAAGCCAAACTCATAGAAACAGAGTAAATTAGTAGTCGCTAGGGACTGGTGCGGGGGGGAGAATGGGGAAATGTTGATCAAAGGGTGAAGACTTCCAGTTACAAGATGAGTAGGTTCTGGGGATCTCATGTACAGCATGGTGACTGTAATTAACAATAGGTATTGTATAATTGCAAGTTGCTATGGGAGTAGATCTTAAATGCTCTCACCACACACGTGCATGCGCGCATGCACACACACACACACACACACACGGTAACTATGTGAAGCGCCAGGTGTGTTAACTAACCTTACCATGGTAATCATTTCATAATATGTAAGTGTATCAATCATCACATTGTACACCTTAAACCTACACAACGTTATGTGTCAATTATAGTTCCATAAAGCTGAAAATAATGGAGATTCTAAATTTTAATATCACTTTTTAAACAATCAGTACAATCTCCTCTTCTCCCACTCCCATTTCTGTTGTTTTCTCAGAAATATATAAAAACATTCACCAAAATATTTTTTCCAAAGCATTCCAAAGATAGCTTTTAAAGAACAGAAGAAATCAATGCATTCGTCAGAAACATGGCAGCTTATAGATGTAAGTAATTTTGACACTATTCTTTGCTACTAAAGTTTGAGAATCTGTAATGTTAATGAATGTTTCACTACTCTCTGTCTGTACCTCAAAACTAGAGCTGTGATAGAAACTAGCATCCTGAGAGACTGCAAACAGAAGACCTCCGTCTGCCTTCATCTTTTCATTTCTTCTAAGGCTCTCCAAAGTTACTCTCAATAATACACTCGGACATAGAATTACAAATAAGAGCTAGGCAGGGCCTTAGAAGTCACCTAGTTTAATCATCTTTTCTCTTTTTTTTTTTCGTTTCCTTACTTTTGTTTTCTTCCTTAACACCTGAAAAAGACTTTAGCTAACCAAGTAATTAATGAGAGAACCAGTAAGATATAATGACCATCTCAAAAAACAATTACAAAGCTAAGAGATTTATAGGAAATTTAACCAAAAAAGTTAGGTCACTGTCCAAAAGGTCATAAATATTTAAGGTTATATATTGTATTTAAGAAAAACAATTTGCATTTGCACTGGAAAAAATCTACAAGTTAATAAGAAACTTCACTAAGTACAGGACCTTTATTTAAAATTAAACAGTGAGTATATCTAGAATATGGGTTATATAAAAATTATTGTAAAGAAGAACCCCAGAGTTGAGCTCTCACCAAGGTGAGTAAATCATTAATTATTTATGGATTCATGAAAAATAATTTGGAAGTAGTGTAGTAAAAAAGATTATCGTAAAACTAGTTCTGGAGCCTTTAAGCACTCACTAGTTAATTAACTAATTAATTAAGGAGTATCAAGAGTAAGTGAGTAAACAATGAAATAAGCTAAGTTCATTCCCCGACACAATGCTTGCTCCCATCTGATATTGAGAGGATGTGTCTTATTTCCAAGTTTCAGAAGTTTTTTTCTGACAGTACTCTCTCTTGCTATCATAGTCCCCACAGATTATTTTTAAGGAGGTTTCCCTCAGTAGGTTTGGCATGTTTATTTCTAATAGGTACAACAAGAATTCTATTTAATCACATAGGCCTCCTTGATTTTGTTCTGCAAATGGAGAACACCTACTATGGCCCACAAGTTAACTTCTGTCTAGAAGTTTACATAAGAAATTTTGAGTTCGATTTTATAAAAGCTTTTATTGTTTTTCTCCTTACCAAGGCTATGAAACCAAGCCCAAAGATACACTGTGCACCAGATTTCATGTACAGTACCTATAAATTTAGGTTAAATTCTCTCTTTTTCAGGTCCCCCAATTTTGATAATAAAGTCCCTGACCTGTCAAGAAGTGACCTTCTTTACCACCTGTGAGATTGGGACCCTCTAACCAGATACCAGGCCAGTTTGCTTTGTAGGCATTAACCCCATATACATTTCTTACCAGTGGGCTTGTCATATCTGATTAAAAGAGACTCTCTCTCAAATATGGCGCTCCAGGTAGGGCCCTGGTTGTACAACTGAGTTGGTCTATTATAACCTGGTGAAAAGGAGGACATATTCTTGACTACTCAATGTCCTGTCAGTGTTAAGTTTTTCCCATCTGGATGTTGGAAAGAGGCACTATTACCAGCCCTGTGTGAGCTTCAGGCACTGTTATCTCTGATGCTACTGGATGGTTCTTTCCCCAACCTCAGGTAATTTCACACAAGTGTTGATCAGTACTATATTGAATACTCATGGAAGACTCTCCACAGAACTTCAGAATTCTTTCTCTGTGTAGGTCTCAGAATAATTCAGTCTTACTGTGTTTTCTTTACACATATATATAAATGTGGTCTATGGCTTAAAGACTTGCTGCTGAAGGAAGTTTTAATCATTAGCTCAGAGAAATTCAATTCCTTTTTATAAAAACCAAATACCATTACCTAACAGATATATTTAGTAAATAAATTAAATGCTTACTTAACTGCTCAGATTCTGAGCATTTTAATGGTAATTGCTATGCTGTAGATATTAATCTAGTACATGAACAATTCTCCCCCCCGCTTTTTTTTTAGTATTTCTCTAAGATGCTCCACTCATTTATGCCTATCATTTCCTACACTATTGATCTGAAGAAGAGCTTGCACCTTCTATCATAGACAAGACTCTTATAAGGGAGAGAAGAAAGTTTCAAGCACTGGGGAGCTTGTGTATTTGAGTGTCTGTGGGGAAAATTCAGCAGGATTGCAGTGTGGGAGAAGCACGAGTATGAGGGTATGGGGGAGCGTGTGTATACTTACATGTGCACCAGAATGTACCATAGCCATGTGATGAAGAGCCTTTTGCATAGTTACACGTCTGAGGGAATGAGATTTAGCATGGCTGTGTATCTATGGGGTTTCCCGTGTGGTTCTGTGTCTTGTGCAAGAGAACTAGACTTCTGTAGGGTTATGCAAGATGGTGAACTAGGCTGCCATGAGGAAGCTCTGTGGAAATGGCAGGCGAGGATGGATGGAAATGTTATGGAAAAACCCAAATGAACTTTTTGGCCAACCCAGTAGATTGCGTGGTAACAATGAACAGGCAGAGCTTCAGCTTCTAAACTTCCATAGAAATGAGATTTCATTCTACCTAATTTGAATTCAATGACCATGTCCTCAAAGCCCTTTGTTCTAGGACAAATTTTGAAAAATAAATGAAGATTACAAAGCATACCACCAAAACCTCATATTTGAAAATGCTTTAATGTTTCAAAATTTCATTTTGAAGTAATGTTTATGCTGCAGCAGCATTTAAATAAAATTTGGATGACCTCTAAAAACACCCAGAAAAACAAATGAAGTATTATGAGCAAAGAGCTAAAGAAGTCAGGATCTATTTATTTAAATACGATTTGGCTGTGGAAGCTGACTTTGCTTGCCAAATTCAAGACAGCCTATCTTGGTAGCTGCTTTGCTGTCAGATGCAGTACTTCCATGGATAAATAGAAAAGCAAAATTAGTAGGCAGAGAAGGGTCATTTTAAAAAGAGCCCATCACTCCCGTTATTTCTGCATGTCTAATGGAAAGAAGCCCAGATCAAATTCATGACCCAGTTGGAGAATCATGTAAAGATATTCTTTTAGAGGAAAGACTCTGGAAGGTATTAGAAAAGAACCCAACAAATGCCCAGTTGATCATTGTGTGTGAGCCCATTCACCAAACAGTTCCTAAATACATCTTCTCAGCGTGCCTAGCAAAGTACTAAGAGCAGAGTAGGCAGAAGTTGGGCAGACATATGAACCTTATCCTGATGCTCAAGTGGAGAGATATCCAGCATACATAAATGAGGCAGCATTTAATCCTGAAGAGGGTGCCATGTTTCCTGTTATCCACTCAAGCCCCAGCACTATGCTATGCTCGGCATAGGTGGTTCAGCATCAAAGGACCCAGTGGTAATACAGTATGACCTTTGCTTGCTATCTGCATTGAATTCTGATATTAAGACATTGCTTTTCAGTGATGTATGAGCAATATTTGCCTAAACATAAACTTATTCAAAGTTCACTCGTTATTAGATGAGTATTATGTTCCAGGCACTGTTCTAGGACCTTAAGATAAAATGGTAAACAAAATATAACAAGAGCCTACCCTTCTAGAGCTTATCTTTTAACTGATAAGCTGAAGAGAGAGAATAAACAATAAACATAATAAGGCAGCCACCTAACATGGTAAAAGATAAGTGTCATGGGGTGGGAGGAATGACGGGCTGGTTAAGAGGGATCAGGGGTACCGAGGGGGCAGGTTGGACACTTAAATTGGGAGGACAGGGTAGCCATCATTGGGAAGGTGATACTTGAGTGAGGACATGAACGAGGCAAGGGCGTTGGCCAAGGAGATATGTGGGGAAAGAACACTGGAGAAAGGGCATTGCAGGCAAAGGAAACAGGCAGAAGATCCTGAGGTGGGAGCATACATGGACTGCTCAAGGAACAAGGTGGCCAGTGGGCTGGAACAGAGTGAGGGGACAGTAGGAGATGAAGGGATGAGTGTGGTAGTGGTACAGATCATGTAGGGCCTTAGGGGTCATGGAAAGGATGTTGAAAGAACGTTGTAATATGGGGGAAAGAACACTGCACCTGGAGTCAGAAAGATCAGGTTCACATTCTGATCTATACATTTCCAGTGGTATAACTTCAGGCAAGTCAGCTAACTGTTCACGGCCTACGTTTCCTCAGGTCAGCTCAACAAATATTTTTGAAGTGCTTCCTCTGCATCAGTGGATTCAGAGATGTGAAACTTCCCAAGTGGGAATCACCCATTTGGCCAAGAAGTCTACAGATTCTTAGGGAGAGAAAACAAGGAAGCTAACAGGTGCAGTAGAGGACAGTGAATAAAACAATACAAGTGAAAGATAGTGAGACAGAGGCAGGGGGTGTTTTTCCTGACCACCCAATCACCACCCCCATCCTCCTTCTCTATTACATCAACCTGTATTCTTTTCTTCATGGCACTGATCACAATCTGAAATTCTTATATTTTTAGTTTGGTTTATTGTTTCTCTCTCCTCACTACAAAAATGTCTCAATAAGCACAGGACGCTTCTTTGTCTGCTTCGCTGCTCTATTGTATCCCAAATGCCTAGCACAGGGTCGGGCACGAGGTTGGCCCTCCATACTGTGAAAAGAATGACTAGAGAGTATATAATAAGGGAAAGAGTCACAGAGTAGGGAACACTTCAACATTTAAATAGAGTTCAGTAGGAAGCAGCTTGTGCAAAGGCAGAGGGTGTGCTTAGCAAGAGTCACGCATCAACAATACAGGGGGATAATACCAGTTCTCTCATAAAACGGGTATGAGAATTCAACAAGATCATGCATCTGAGTGGTATGGAATGGCTCCCCATAGCTGCTGTTGGAGCCATGCGGAGAGTATCTGTTATAGATGGATTTACCTGTGTGATGCCAAGAGACCTCTTTGATGGAACTGTTATACAATTGCCTAGATACCTGGGTCATTTAATGCAGCTGTTGTATCAGCAAGAAAAATTTATGAACAGGTTGTTGCTGCCTTTTAACTTTCCAAATGGGTGTCCAAACCCTGATTCTCGTTTTGTAGTCTCCTACTACTTCAGCACCACTGGGATAAAACTCTAATAAATAACCAAAATCACTCCTCTCAAGGGAAATGCCATTCCTGCAGTCCATGAAAGATAAATGTTGCTGTAGCCTTTGAAAGAAGTCACCTTTATGAAAGATCTATTAAATCAATATGGGGGATCTTCAGGGTGAGAAAAAGAAAGCCAACAAGGGATTTTGGCAGACTCACACATACCAATCCAGAAATGTTGTAAAACCATATACACATAACGCCACCAGAAGTCAGGAATCAGCATTTATAATGCAATTGGGATCCAGCCTTCTGATGTGCTCATATGATTTCCACAATACTGTTTTTAATTTAAACCAAAACTGACAGTTGAAAAGATTTTCAGAAATCTCTGCCCATAATACTGTTTTTAGTGATTCATTGCATCTAGTGTTAGAGTAATGGGGCAGGAAATGAGATAGGAAAAAATATGCACAGGAAGATTGTTTTTGGAGCATTTGATTCTATCGAGGCTGAAGATTAGAAAAATAGTAGGGGATTTGGAATGACAGAATACTTGGTTTCAAATCCTGGCTCGGACACTTAAAGCTGTATGCTCATCAGTAAGTCACTTAGTCTCTAGGCCTCATCGATAAAATGGAAATAATAATAATATCTGATGTCATGGGGTTGACAGAAGGAACAAATGAGTTAATACATGTGAAATTTATTCTTTAAAATGTGATATTACTTACAAAGGTTATTTATTTTATTATTCCAGTTGTTTTACTTTCTGCAAGCATTAACTGGGAATAGCACAGGTTTTCCAACAGTTTCTACTAGTGAAACACACTTCTAGTAGCTTTGTAAATATTTTTTTTTTCTGAAAAGCTATGATCATGTTTCTGCCATACTATTTTTGATAATCCCCTTGCTTGCAGACTACCAAAATTCTATATTTGGCATCCAAGGAATTTTGCAAAATTACATGAGATTAAAGACTGCCTTCTCCATTCTTCCATCACCACTGTCCAGACCAGTCCCTGGCACATAGGTGGTACTCAATAAATACCTGTTGATGGATGAATTAGTTAACAAACCTATTTTTACCCCATTTCCCATAACTCTTCTTGATACACATCCCAGAGTTCAGCCTCATTGAATTACATTCTTCTCATATGTATTCTGTACTTCCTCAGCTCCAAATCTTTGTTCAAACTTATTCCTTCCACCTGGAATGCACTCCCACCATTCATTTTCATGTGTTCTAATCTTAACTTAGAGCCCTTCACTTTTGTCCCAATTAGAAGTAATATCTTCATCCTCTGGGATCACAGAACATTGTATTTGTACTTCTTATATGATACTTGTAACATTCCATCTTCTGACATGCAAACTGAAGAATGTGTTTTATTTCCCCTACTAAGCTACATCCTTGATGCATTTAACACAGTGCCTACCACAGTGTTCTGCACAAAATAGATGCTCAATAAATATTTGTGGAATATATGAATGAAAGTCAAACAGAAGGGAGAAAGAATTATGTTTCCTTCTCACTGAATAAAAATTATAGGAAGTGCTCCAATTCTATTTAAACCAGAGTATGGTTTCTTGAGAAAATAAGCCCACAGTTTCCTATCGAAAAATTAAGTCACCAGAACATTTTGAATTCAACACTCATTAAAATGTCTTGGGAGCTTATATTTTCTAATTTAATGATTCAGTAGAGATGAAGGAAATATATATGATGCAAATTTGTTAAAAATTCAGCAACCTATATTAACTAAATCTCAATCTGCAAGCTTGAAAGTTTCTCTATGATAATATTCTATTCAGTGACCTTTTATATTTATCCTTTGGAAACTATGCTTATACTTAATAACCCAACTTTCTCATTATCATTTATTTTGACCTCAAGACTAATTTTGCAGCCTGCAGGGGAAAACTTTTCCTGCTAATTAGTTCTTCTTGGTTATATTCCAATAGAAATGACAAATTTCACCTTGTTTAAGATGCCTCTTGATACTGGTTTAAGCCAGCTAAAGAAACCATGCATAATTTTTAAACTCACATATTTTTCCCATGACAAAGAACCCAACATTTTATCCAAACATTTCTCATTCTTTAACACCATTTAACAATACACAACTTGGAATTCTGGTATTTAATTGTTAGCATAATGAAATATAGAAGTAGTAAAATAATTTGGAAATCACATACTATTTTCAATAAATTGACTAGAGTCTGACTTTCATCCTCGATGTATTTCAAATGATTAGTTTATCACTAAAGTCTACCTCTATTTCCTCTGTCATGTTGATTATACACTATTAAGTCTTATGCTATTAGGGGATATTTTAGTGTTGAAGTTAAATAGTTTACTAATGGAGCTATATTATGAGTGGCAGTCCTCAGCCATTTGTTTATCCTTCTAGAGGGAGACAAAGAGGTACAATTAGTAATTCTGTTTTAATTCCAACTTCTCCACTGTTTCAAAATTCTTGGAGACGATTCGGCTTTTTAGAGTCACCCATTTTCAATAGTGACATTTTTACTGGACTGCCAGCACGACCCTCCCACATGTCCTTTTACTGTTGTTCTATTAAACTTCTCAAATCAAGAAAGTATATTTTCTTTATTTCCCATTTATTGATCACTTTATCAAAGCGATATTTGGAAAACCTGGATTCAAATTTCAGTTTTGCCCACTGACTCATGGGTTTTGGTTTTGCCAATATTCTCTTCAATACCCATTGCTATAAGATATTTAATATCTCTATGCCTATTTTCTCAATTATAAAATGAATATAACACATGTGCTACCCTTAATTTACCTCCCAAGCCTTTGCAAAACACAAATTTAGCCATGCTATCTCTGCTTAAAATTCACCAGTGGCTTCCTGTGCCTACAGGATGAAGTCTATACTCCTTATCTTGGTAAACTAGGTCCTCCTTGATGTGACCATATTGATCTCCACAGTTTTTACACCTGCAAAATGAGGTGCTACAACTGGCTCACACTACTCCATGACAACTGTTACCATGGCTTCTCAACTCCACATTCAGTGATGTGAAATCAGCCATGATGGAGGAATTTACATCACGGAAATAGCAACCAGACTGCGGCTTGTTAAACATTAAGCATCACACCACTGGGGTTAGGCACTTTAATCAGAGCAGCTCTGATTATAAACCTCCAATAATATCTCATCCAACTCAAAAGAAAAGGCAAAACCTTTGCAATGGCTTGGAACACCATTCTTATGCACACTGGCCCTCATCACTTGTCTAATTTCATCACCTCTTCTTCTCCCCCCCGCTTTGTCTGCTCTTCTATCCACATTAGTCTATTTACTGCTCCTCAATATACCAGGCAAACACCCACCTAAACGGCAACCAGACAACTCTTGCTGTTCTACCTCAAATACAGATCTTCATGTGGACTTCTTATCCTTTAAGTCAAACCTCAAATGTTACCTCTTCAGAGAGATCTTTCCTGATCAGTGCTGCTGCTTCCTTTTCAAGCCTGTTTGTGAAAATTAGAGAAAAGTCCCCCCTTGGGTGGGTTCATCCCTGCAGGCCCAGGCCCTGGAGAACGGGCAGTACCTTCGGAGGAAGCAAAAGGTGGCCCTAACTCAAAGCAAATGCCACCTGACACAGCGCACTGAACCTGGCAAGCAGAGTTTGAACTAAGTGTCAGCCCTCACTTTCCCCCTCAGCTGAGCACCTGTGTGCAGTGCCAAACTACACATGCATACGTGGGGCACTGTCCCTCACCAGGCTTTATCAATAGCCACAGCCTCAGGTAACCTCTATCATAGCAACTTCTTTGTTTTCTTTATATCATCTATCATAATATGTAATTACTGGTTTAAGCCAACTGAAGAAGCTATGTACAATTTTTAAACTAGCATATTTTTCCTCATAAGAAAGAAACCAGTGCTTTACCCAAACATTCCTTCCTCTTTACCACCATTTAGCAACACACAACTTGCAACTCTTGTATTTCATTGTTAACATGATGAAATATAGAAGTAGTAAAATAACTTGGAAACCACATACTAATTTTACAGTATCTGACTTTGATCCTTGATTTAACTCAAATAATTGGTTTATTACTAAAGTCTACCTCTATTTCCTCTGTCAGGTTACATTGCTTGTTTATTAGTTTACTTGTTTAATAGCTCTCTCCCCCATTCACAGAATGTGACCTTCATGAAAGTAAAGACCATTCTTGTTTACTATTGTATCTGCAGACCTTAGAACAGTGTTCAACAAATGTTTATTGAATATTGAAAGAATGTTGAAACAATAGGCTTCCATGTAATATTTCATGTTAATGAAGAATATTTTTTCTGCATAAAGGTATAAAAACTTTTGAACTACATTACCTCAATGTCTCTTCCAGTTCAGACATTCTAGGATTTGATATTATTATCACTCTGAAAAATTCCTACCACAATAGACAGGGTAGCAAAGGTGGAGTGAGGAAATGCAACGCAAACAAGTCTCCAAGATCCTTGATTCTTCCTCCTCTGTTTTCTGGAGGTGGAAGGTTAGACTTTGAACCCCAGTTTATGTACCTTGAAAAAACATGTTTCTCCTTTTGGGCCTCAGTTTCCTCATCTGCCAAATGATGGGCTTGGACCAAACTGATCTTGAAAATGAAAAGGCTCTACTTTTATTTAATTTTTTTAATATCAAAAATATTTCCCCCCCCAAAAAAACTTGTGAGGAACCCCAGTATGTAAAATAAATTGAGAAGTTTCTGCTCTGGTAGAAGAGAGGGCAAGAGAACCCAGACTTCATCAAGTCTATAGAACACAGTGTAAAAACTCCTGCTCTAGATGCTCCTGAAAGTCTATGCCATCCCTAACATTCTATTCCTTTAGATTTTGTCTTCCACCAGATTCCAGGACCAGTGGGGGTATATATGGGCAATGATGAGTTGAGAATTCATCCATTCAACAAATATTGAGTGTCTTCTGTATTCTAGGTACTATGTCACATGAAACAGTGGGTGAACAACATGAAAAAAAGCATGAAGACTCTAAAATCGAATCAGATGGATTTCCTAAACCATTCTCTCAAGACTTCTTCCATTGTCACTATACCCAATCCCACCTCCTCCAGTAAAAGAAGATTGCATCTAAACATACAGAAAAAAAAAGTGACCTTTATGTACCTTAGGGCCTAGAACCATAGGACCAACATTTTTCCATTACAGGAGTAATCTCTTCTGCTTAAACAAGTCCATTTGCCCAAACCTTTGCAACTGTGAAATAAGTAACCTAAATATTACTCTGAGATAATCCATGGTAGTTTCCTCTGTACTTTGGTCATTGGCGCGAAGCCAATTGCAAATAAACTAAAAAGCAATACCAAATCAACCAAGAAGTTCATTGGCTTGCAAAGTCCATGCACTGTACGTTCCATGACTTATTTACTCAATAAAAATCCTAAAAAGTAAGTGTCCAAACACCCAGCCTACCAATTTGAGTAAGATCTTGGTTCAAGACCTACTTTACCATCTTAGTTTCTGACAAACAAGGAAACCAGCCAGAAGGCAGTTGTACTAAAACGACTATTATAGGGTTAGCTACGTTAATGGCATGAAATGCAGCAAAAGTAGTCAGATAAATTCTAGAGACGTTTCGAAGGTAGGCTCAGGAAAACTTGATGTTTCATTCTCTGTAGATGACAGAGGGAAGGATGGGGTCAAGGATGAATCTGTTTTCTTACTTGTATGACCAGATAAATTAGGTGGTACCCACTGCTGAGACAGGGAACACAGGGTAAGGAGACGGTTGAGGTAGAAGAAAATGATGAGTTTTATTTAGACATATCCAATTTAATTTTCCCATAAAACTTGAAAGTGAGGTACTCAATCTCAAAGGGGGGTCCATAGACATATTTTCAGGGCTCTTTTATTTATTTTTTTAATTCTCTGTTTTCACTGTGATGGTAAAAATTTTCTATAAAAATTGTAGAAATAAGCATTTTTTATCATCTGGTGGGATGGAAGTAAATAATAAATGATGTATTCAACTCAAGTGAAGGACAAATGATGAAGTGGCAGTCTATTATATATATTTTTTTTTTAAGTTTCATATTGTTTAAAAAAAGAAATGTGACAGAATTGAGTCATCTCAGAGCACATAGTGTAGGCATGCTGAATTCAAAAAAAACTGTCCCTTAGCAGTCAGCACCATATCCGCAATGAAGGAAGTGACTTAGCTTTAACAAAACAACATTATCGGAGGAGCTTCAAGATGGCAGAAGAGTAAGACACACAGATCACCTTCCTCCCCACAATTACATCAGAAAAACATCTACACGTGGAACAACTCCTACAGAACACCTACAGAACGCTGGCAGAAGACCTCAGACTTCCCAAAAGGCAAGAAACTCCCCACGTACCTGGGTAGGGCAAAAGAAAAAAGAAACAGCAGAGACAAAAGAACTGGGACAGGACCTGCACCAGTGGGAGGGAGCTGTGAAGAAGGAAAGGTTTCCACACACTAGGAGCCCCTTCGCGGGCGGAGACTGCGGGTGGCGGAGGGGGAAAGCTTCGGAGCCGTGGAGGAGAGCACAGCCACAGGGGTGCGGAGGGCAAAGCGGGGAGATTCCCGCACAGAGGATCGATGCCGACTGGCACTCACCATCCCGAGAGGCTTGTCTGCTGACACGCCGGGGCGGGCGGGGCTGAGAGTTGAGGCTCGGGCTTCGGTCGGAGCACCGGGAGAGGACTGGGGTTGGCGGCGTGAACACAGCCTGCAGGGGGTGAGTGCACCATGGCTAGCCGGGAGGGAGTCCGGAGAAAAGTGTGGACCTGCCGAAGAGGCAAGAGACTTCTTACCGCTTTGTTTCCTGGTGCGCGAGGAGAGGGGATTAAGAGCGCTGCTTAAAGGAGCTCCAGAGACGGGTGTGAGCCGCGGCTAAAAGCGAGGACCCCAGAGACGGGCATGAGACACTAAGGCTGCTGCTGCCGCCACCAAGAAGCCTGTGTGCGAGCACAGGTCACTCTCCACACCCCTCTTCCGGGGAGCCTGTGCAGCCCGCCACTGCCAGGGTCCCGTGATCCAGGGACAACTTCCCCGGGAGAACGCACGGCACGCCTCAGGCTGGTGCAATGTCCCAGCGGCCACTGCCGCTGCAGGCTCGCCCCGCACTCCGTACCACTCCCTCCCCACAGCCTGAGTGAGCCAGAGCCCCCGAATTGGCTGCTCCTTTAACCCCGTCATGTCTGAGCAAAGAACACACGCCCTCTGGCAATCTACATGCAGAGGCGGGGCCAAATCCAAAGCTGAACCCTGGGAGCTGTGAGAACAAAGAAGACAAAGGGAAATCTCTCCCATCAGCCTCAGGAGCAGCGGATTAAGTCTCCACAATCAACTTGATGTACCTGCATCTGTGGAATACCTGAAGAGACAACGAATCATCCCAAACTGAGGAGGTGGACTTTGAGAGCAACGATATATATTTTTTCCCACTTTTTCTCTTTTTGTGAGTGTGTATGTGTATGCTTCTGTGTGTGATTTTCTCTGTATAGCTTTGCTTTTACAATTTGTCCGAGGGTTGCGTCTGTCCATTTGTTTTTGTTTTATTACTTAAAAATTTTTTTTCTTCTTAATAATTATTTTTCATTTTACTAACTTTATTTTATTTTATCTTCTTCTTTCTTTCTTTCTTTTTTTTCCTCCATTTTATTCTGAGCCATGTGGATGAAAGGATCTTGGTGCTGCAGCCAGCCATCAGGGCTGTGCCTCTGAGATGGGAGAGCCAAGTTCAGGACACTGGTCCACAAGAGACCTCCCAGCTCCACATAATATCAAACGGCGAAAATCTCCCAGAGATCTCCATCTCAACACCAACACCCAGCTTCACTCAACGACCAGCAAGCTACAGTGCTGGACACCCTATGCCAAACAACTAGCAAGACAGGAACACACCCCACCCATTAGCAGAGAGGCTGCCTAAAATCTTAATAAGGCCACAGACACCCCAAAACACACCAGCAGATGTGGACCTGCCCACCAGAAAGACAAGATCCAGCCTCATCCACCAGAACACAGGCACTAGTCCCCTCCACCAGAAAGCCTACACAACCCACTGAACCAACCTTAGCCACTGGGGGCAGACAACAAAAACAATGGGAACTACGAACCTGCAGCCTGCGAAAAGGAGACCTCAAACACAGTAAGATAAGCAAAATGAGAAGACAGAAAAACACACAGAAGATGAAGGAGCAAGATAAAAACCCACCAGCCCTAACAAATGAAGAGGAAATAGGCAGTCTACCTGAAAAAGAATTCAGAATAATGATAGTAAAGATGATCCAAAATCTTGGAAATAGAATAGACAAAATGCAAGAAACATTTAACAAAGACCTAGAACAAAAAAAGATGAAACAAGCAATGATGAACAACACAATAAATGAAATTAAAAATTCTCTAGATGGGATCAATAGCAGAATAACTGAGGCAGAAGAACGGATAAGTGACCTGGAAGATAAAATAGTGGAAATAACTACTGCAGAGCAGAATAAAGAAAAAGGAATGAAAAGAATTGAGGGCAGTCTCAGAGACCTCTGGGACAACATTAAATGCACCAATATTCAAATTATAGGGGTGCCAGAAGAAGAAGAGAAAAAGCAAGGGACTGAGAAAATATTTGAAGAGATTATAGTTGAAAAGTTCCCTAATATGTGAAAGTAAATAGTTAATCAAGTCCAGGAACCACAAAGAGTCCCATATACGATAAACCCAAGGAGAAACACGCCAAGACACATATTAATCTAGCTATCAAAAATTAAATACAAAGAAAAAATAAAATCAACAAGGGAAAAACAACAAGTAACACATAAGGGAATCCCCATAAGGTTAACAGCTGATCATTCAGCAGAAACTCTGCAAGCCAGAAGGGAGTGGCAGGACATATTTAAAGTGATGAAAGAGAAAAACCTACAACCAAGATTACTCTACCCAGGAAGGATCTCATTCAGATTTGACGGAGAAAGTAAAACCTTTACAGACAAGCAAAATCTAAGAGAATTCAGCTCCACCAAACCAGCTTTACAAGAAATGCTAAAGGAACTTCTCTACGCAGGAAACACCACAGAAGGAAAAGACCTATAATAATAAACCCAAAACAATTAAGAAAATGGTAATATGAACATACATATAGATAATTACCTTAAATATAAGTAGCTTAAATGCTCCAACCAAAAGACATACACTGGCTGAATAGATACAAAAACAAAACCCATGTATATGCTGCCTACAAGAGACCCACTTCAGACCTAGGGACACAAACAGACTGAAAGTGAGGGGATGGAAAAAGATATTCCATGCAAATGGAAATCAAAAGAAAGCTGGAGCAGCAATTCTCATATCAGACAAAATAGTCTTTAAAATAAAGACTACGACAAGAGACAAAGAAGGACACTACATAATGATCAAGGGATCGATCCAAAAAGAAGATATAACAATTGTAAATATTTATGCACCCAACATAGGAGCACCTCAATACATAAGGCAAATACTAATAGCCATAGAAGGTGAAATCGACAGTAACACAATCATAGTAGGGGACTTTAAAACCCCACTTTTACCAATGGACAGATCATCCAAAATGAAAATAAATAAGGAAACACAGCTTTAAAGGATACATTAAACAAGATGGACTTAATTGATATTTATAGGACATTCCATCCAAAAACAACAGAATACACATTCTTCTCAAGTGCTCACGGAACATTCTCCAGGATACATCATATCTTGGGTCACAAATCAAGCCTTGGTAAATTTAAGAAATTTGAAATTGTATCAAGTATCTTTTCTGACCACAATGCTATGAGGCTAGATATCACTTACAGGAAAAAATCTGTAAGAATACAAACACATGGAGGCTAAATAACACACTACTTAATAACGAAGTGATCACTGAAGAAATCAAAGAGGAAATCAAAACATAGCTAGAAACAAATAACAATGAAAACGCGATGACCCAAAACCTATGGGATGCAGCAAAAGCAGTACTAAGAGGGAAGTTTATAGCTATACAAGCATACCTTAAGAAACAAGAAACATCTCAAATAAACTACCTCACCTTACACCTAAAGCAATTAGGGAAAGAAGAACAAAAAAACCCCAAAGTTAGCAGAAGGAAAGAAATCATAAAAATCAGATCAGAAATAAATGAAAAAGAAATGAAGGAAACAATAGCAAAGATCAATAAAACTAAAACCTGGTTCTCTGAGAAGATAAAATTGATAAACCATTAGCTAGATTCATCAAGAAAAAAAAGGGAGAAGACTCAAATCAATAGAATTAGAAATGAAAGAGGAGAAGTAACAACTGACACTGCAGCAATACAAAGGATCATGAGAGATTACTACAAGCAACTCTATGCCAATAAAATGGACAACCTGGAAGAAATGGACAAATTCTTAGAAATGCACAACGTGCCAAGACTGAACCAGGAAGAAATAGAAAATATGAACAGACCAATCACAAGCACTGAAAGTGAAACTGTGATTAAAAATCTTCCAACAAACAAAAGCCCAGGACCAGATGGCTTCACAGGCGAATTCTATCAAACATTTAGAGAAGAGCTAACGCCTATCCTTCTCAAACTCTTCCAAAATATAGCAGAGGGAGGAACACTCCCAAACTCATTCTACGAGGCCACCATCACCCTGATACCAAAACCAGACAAGGATGTCACAAAGAAAGAAAACTACAGACCAATATCACTGATGAACATAGATACAAAAATCCTCAACAAAATACTAGCAAACAGAATCCAACAGCACATTAAAAGGATCATACACCATGATCAAGTGGGGTTTATCCCAGGACTGCAAGGATTCTTCAATATATGCAAATCAATCAACGTGATACACCATATCAACAAATTGAAGGAGAAAAACCATATGATCATCTCAATAGATGCAGAGAAAGCTTTCGACAAAATTCAACACCCATTTATGATAAAAACCGCCCAGAAAGTTGGCATAGAGGGAACTTTCCTCAACATAATAAAGGCCATATATGACAAACCCACAGCCAACATCATCCTCAATGGTGAAAAACTGAAAGCATTTCCACTAAGATCAGGAACAAGACAAGGTTGCCCACTTCACCACTCTTATTCAACATAGTTTTTGAAGTTTTAGCCACAGCAATCAGAGAAGAAAAACAAATAAAAGGAACCCACATTGGAAAAGAAGAAGTAAAGCTGTCACTGTTTGCAGATGACATGATACTATACATAGAGAATCCTAAAGATGCTACCAGAAAACTACTAGAGCTTATCAATGAACTTGGTAAAGTAGCAGGATACAAAATTAATGCACAGAAATGTCTTGCATTTCTATACACTAATGATGAAAAATGTGAAAGTAAAATTAAGAAAACACTCCCATTTACCACTGCAACAGAAAGAATAAAATATGTAGGAATAAACCTCCCTAAGGAGACAAAAGACCTGTATGCAGAAAATTATAAGACACTGATGAAAGAAATTACAGCTGATACAAATAGATGGAGAGATATACCATGTTCTTGGATTAGAATAATCAACATTGGGAAAATTACTACCCAAAGCAATGTACAGATTCAATGCAATCCTTATCAAACTACCACTAGCATTTTTCACAGAACTAGAACAAAAAAATTTCACAATTTGTATGGAAACACGAAAGATGGCAAACAGCCAAAGCAATCTCGAGAAATAAAAACGGAGCTGGATGAATCAGGCTCCCTGACTTCAGACTATGCTACAAAGCTACAGTAATCAAGACAGTATGGTACTGGCACAAAAACAGAAAAATAGATCAATGGAACAGGATAGAAAGCCCAGAGATAAACCCATGCACATATGGTCACCTTATCTTTGATAAAGGAGGCATGAATATACACTGGAGAAAAGACGGCCTCTTCAATAAGTGGTGCTGGGAAAACTGGACAACTACATGTAAAAGAATGAATTTAGAACACTCCCTAACACCATACACAAAAATAAACTCAAAATGGATTAAAGACCTAAATGTAAGGCCAGACACCATCAAACTCTTAGAGGAAAACATAGGCAGAACACTCTGTGACATAAATCACAGCAAGATCCTTTTTTGACCCACCTACTTGAGAAATGGAAATAAAATCAAAAGTAAACAAATGGGACCTAATGAAACTTCAAAGCTTTTGCACAGCAAAGGAAACCATAAACAAGACCAAAAGACAACCCTCAGAATGGGAGAAAATATTTGCAAATGAAGCAACTGACAAATGATTAATCTCCAAAACGTACAAGCAACTCATGTAGCTCAATATCAAAAAAACCAACAACCCAATCCAAAAATGGGCAGAAGACCTAAATAGATATTTCTCCAAAGAAGATATACAGATTGCCAACAAACACATGAAAGAATGCTCAACGTCATTAATCATTAGAGAAATGCAAATCAAAACTACAATGAGGTATCACCTCACACCAGTTAGAATGGACTTCATCAGAAAATCCACAAACAACAAATGCTGGAGAGGGTGTGGAGAAAAGGGAACCCTCTTGCACTGTTG
>NW_021703779.1:122290666-122308003 GCF_005190385.1 Monodon monoceros
ACAAACAACAAATGCTGGAGAGGGTGTGGAGAAAAGGGAACCCTCTTGCACTGTTGGTGGGAATGTAAATTGATACAGTCTCTATGGAGAACAGTATGGAGGTTCCTTATAAAACTAAGAATAGAACTACCATTCGACACAGCAATCCCACTACTGGGCATATACCCTGAGAAAACCAAAATTCAAGAAGAGTCATGTACCAAAATGTTCATTGCACCTCTCTTTACAATCGCCAGGACATGGAAGCAACCTAAGTGTCCATCAACAGATGAATGGATAAAGAAGATGTGCCACATATATACAATGGAATATTACTCAGCCCTAAAAAGAAACGAAACAGTTATTTGTAGTGAGGTGGATGGGCCTAGAGAATGTCATACAGAGTGAAGTAAGTCAGAAAGAGAAAAACAAACACTGTATGCTAACACATATATATGGAATCTAAAAAAGTAAAAAAGAAAATGGTCAGAAGAACCTAGGGGCAAGATGGAATAAAGATGCAGACCTACTAGAGAATGGACTTGAGGATACGGGCAGGGGGAAGGGTAAGCTGGGACAAAGTGAGAGAGTGGCATGGACGTATATACACTACCAAACATAAAATAGATAGCTAGTGGGAAGCCGCCACATAGCACAGGGAGGTCATCTCGGTGCTTTGTGACCACCTAGAAGGGGTGGGATATGGAGGGTGGGAGGGAGGGAGACACAAGAGGGAAGACATATGGGAACATATGTATATGTATAACTGATTCACTTTGTTATAAAGCAGAAACTGACACACCATTGTAAAGCAATTATTCTCTAATAAAGATGTTAAAAGTAAAAAAAAAGCCAAACAAACATCTGTCACATTGTGCTGTGATCTTGTAGTTTCTATTATATTTAATTTGAAATGTCATTTTAGCTTTAATTATAAGGAATATACACACACGTGATTTATATCTTTGATAAGAATAATTTGAGAATAATTAAAGCCAGTGCTTGGGCCTCTGCACAACTTATCTTTCTTTTAAAAAGAATAAACACATTATTCAAATTTTTAGAGCAAATGTGAGAAACACTGGGTTAAATCTCAAGACTTCTATTCGAATTGAATGTATATATATATATATATATATATATATATATATATATTTGGGAATTAACTCTCTGTAGATGGTATTGAAGCTATGAGACTATCACAGACGATAAGCAGAGAACAAGAAAGAGCTTATGACAGACTTCTGAGAACAATTAATACTGAGAAGTGAAGCAGGGAGTAAAAATAAGCCAGTAAAGGAGACAGAGAAGGAGAAGCTAGAGAGGTAAGGGCACAACCAAGGAAGTGTGGTGCAATAAAAGGGCTATTTCAAGAAAGAGGTAATGATGAGAGGTCATGTTAGAAAAGGACTCAGAATTGACCACTGGCTCTAGCAGAATTCTTCCCATTCACAGATACGGGAGTACTCATCCTCCATCCAAAACCCATTCCAACTTATGGCATATAGCCAATAGGTGACCAGCTAAACATTAAGTAGGCCTTAATAATACCCCCCTCCCTCACAAGCTTGAATGTTGGCTCTTTTAATGTGTTTTTATCTTTTTGTGACCAAGCCCAGTTCCACCTGCCCAACATGGCACCAGCTTGATGCTGACTCTCACCTCCCTGAGTTCTCATATCTGAGTCTTCTGACATTCAACCTGCTTTCAAAAACTTTCACTACAGCCTAGATTTCGCATCTCTCCTAGTGTGCATCAGTGGATCAGTCTGGTTTGCAGCATTTAGCCCAGGTCTTCACCCATTCTTCTAGTACCAATCAGACATCAATTCCAACATCAAGAACTCTGTGCCACTTCATTTTGCCTTCATAGATCCCCTTACGACCTCTTTTTCAGTCAAGATATTTCCATTCTACCTGAACTACTTCTCCTGCTTCACTCTCTGTCCATCGTTACCAACAGTCTGTTACAGCAATGAAAGAAGTCAATAACCAAACATCTTCACCAGTATTCACAATCAAATCCTCAATTTTCTGTGGGTTCCTTACATTTTCTATTTTATCCCTTTCTGTATAAAGACCCACTTTTTATAGTGTACTCTACTCCATGCCTTTAAATCTACTTTATTCCAATGCAGCAGCAAAGAGGTGACTGTCAGCTAAATTGCACCTTCCATTAAAAAAATTAAGTACCTTTTAAAAGAGCACAAGATGACATATTTCAGCCCAGCCACTGCACTTCCTGCAGAGTTTGTTTTAAAAACTCACTGTAGAATTTTAAGACTATATGTGTAGCTTCTTCATGGGTCATTAGGGCACACTGTGCAGGCTTCAGCAAGGTGATTTTGTAAAAATCTACACAAATTAATGAATCCAAGTTTCATTAAATTGTTAATTGCATTCAGTGAGAAACTGTGTGGTATTACTTTCTACAATTACCGGAAATCACAGCAGAGGAAGCTCTGGGAAATTGGCAGGGCAAGTATATACAAGTCAGGAACATGTGTACCTTTTGGATTCACCTCTTGTTAACCATGAGCATTGCCCCCACAGGATTCTGACGTGGCTTTGGGAACATCACTTTCTGGGAAACTTCACCAGAGTAAATTGAATTCCAAACTACAGAAAAATCATGCAAGGCAGCTCCCATGTAGATCTGACACACTTCAGACTGCTCCAAACATGGGCATAGCCTTGAATTCCTAATTGTGAGTTATGCTTATCATTTTAAGTACCAAGAAAAGCATATACCGAAGTCAGAAGAACTGGGTTTCAGTCCCAGCTTTTTCATATGTTAGAGAAGGAAAAGTCAGTTTTCCTTTCTCAGGAGCAATTTTCCCCTTTGTAAATGGGTCATAGATCCATATTCTGCCTACCTGCTTGTGTTTGTGAGGGTCAAATGAAATCACATCCTTTCAGGGAGAGGCAGCTCACCACCAGCCCTGAGCACCCCTGCAAGTCCTTGTTGACTGTGCCAAACTGCAAGGCTTACGGGTCTCCTGACACTAAGCTATTTCTGTGGCTAGTCACATAGGCAACTATGTAGGTCAAGGCGACCACAGCATGACTACTGTGTAAATGTTCACTCCCTGGGGAAACGTTACTGGCTCGGCTTGTTTGCTGCTTGCTACCACGTTTGCTTCTTGTTCAAAATGTGCTGAGTCCCTGGCCCTGGTTTCCTCAGCTATGGTGCAATGGAACCCACCATGTACCTAGCATCTATCTGGGCCTGTCACATTACCCCGTGGGACTTGGAAGCAAGCTTCCCTTCCTTGGAAGCAAAGGGAAACTGTACACCTATGCTGATGTTCACCTTGTTTGTTATGCTATAAGAACAAACTGTTTTGCTTTAATTCATTAAGTCTCATTATCTACGTTCAGCTCTTCTAGGGTTGTAACAGGCTTAGTCCCTGCCATCCTCTATGAAGTTAGGGCTCTTCCCTTAAATACTCAACCCTCAGATCTTCTTTCTCATATGGTACCACAGCTTCAGTTATCATCTATGTGCTAAGGATCCCAAATGTATGACTTCAGCTCTTCTCTCCCATGTTTCTAGACCTCATATTCATCTGTCTACTGAACAGCTCCCCTGGGTAACTTCAAGTTATAACAGATAACTTCAAGTCCACCTGCCTACCCCTAGGCTCAGTATCTCTTTCACCCCCTACTCAGATCTGTCCTTCTCCTCTTGCCTATCTTGGTTAGTGAAACCACCCACTGCCTAATGTTCCCAGTTAGAAACCATGCATCATTCTCAAGAACTCCTTTCTTCTTATCAATCCCCCCAAAACACATGCATTCAATTAATCACCATATTCCTTAATTTCTACCTATTTACCATATCTTGATTCCATTACTTCTCCTCCATCCCCACTGCCGCTGCTCTAATGTCATCACCTTTCGCCTTAATATACCTTCTTTCTTTCCCTAACACGTAAAAAATTTATTCTTGTTTTGGGAATTTACATTTGCTTGTCCCTCTACTTGTTCAAACTGCATAACTTATCATTAGTATCTCACTTCTACTTATCTCCCCGACATCATTTTTTGCCAGCAGTCTAACACCACCACCTTATGCCCCAGTAATAAAAAATAATAATAATTACTTGCTGTTTTCTGAACTTGGAGTGCTATTTTACTCTTCCTGGTCATCTAGGATGTACCACCCAGATCCTTCTTCAAGGAAGGATTTCTTGCCTTAGCTGCTGGGAATTCTGTCAGTGGACAGCCCTCAACTGGTAGATCTTTGCAGGACTGCCTCAGTTGCAGAGAGCTGCCTTGTGCAAGGTCATACCCCTTCCCAGGGGAAACTCACATGTAATGACCAATGCAGGAGCATAAAGATGTGGACATTTTGGCCCAAGAGGGGACAACTCATAACCCTGTAAAGCCATCTCAGCTTCTGAGGTCCTTGTGGTATCCTCCTAAACCTGTATCACAACTAGACTTCTCCCTCTGATCAATCTGTTTCTTCTCCTTCCTTCTGTAAGTATTGAACCCAAGGGTATTCCTTAATAAACAGCCTGCACACTAAACTCCAACTCAGAGGCTGCTTCCCAGGAAACCCAAGCTATGACACCATCACACAGGCTATTTCTTCTCTGGGACAAGCTCCCCTACTTATCCCTATAGTGAACACCTAATGATCCTTTAAGAATCAAATCAAGCATCACCTCTTTGGTGACCCCTTCCTTGAACTTTCTCCCCCACTGCCACGCCACCAATGGTGTTCATCATTACATAATCCTTCTTTTGTTCTACTATTATGTTTTGCAGTAAATTCTACTAGTGCACTCATCACAGACTATTAAATAATTCATTTACCTGTCTGTATCTCTTAATTACACCTTGTATTCCTTCATGTGAGGCTCTATATGTTATCTGTCTTTATATCTCCACCATCTAGCACAGTTACTGGCCATGATTGGGGCACAGTAAATACTCATAAAATTATAATACTTCAATGGAGAATTAGGGAATGTCATTTCAGGCAGATTGGATATGGATTTTATATGGACATCGTATTAAAAAAGTCACCACACCCACATGTAAATCAATGAAGTTAGGACACACCCTCACACCATACACAAAAATAAACTTTAAGTGGCTTAAAGACTTAAACATAAAACATGACACCATAAAACTCCTAGAAGAGAATAAAGGCAAAACATTCTCTGACATAAATCTTACCAATGTGTTCTTAGGTCAGTCCCCCAGGGCAATAGAAATAAAAGCAAAAATAAACAAATGGGACCTAATCAAACTTACAAGCTTTTGCACAGCAAAGGAAACCATAAACAAAATGAAAAGACAACCTACAGACTGGCAGAAAATATTTGCAAACGATGAGACTGACAAGGGCTTAATCTGCAAAATATACAAACAGCTCATACAACTCAACAACAAAAAAACAAACTACCCAATTGAAAAATGGGCAGAAAAACTAAATAGACGTTTCTCCAGAGAAGACATACAGATGGCCAACAGGCACATGAAAAAATGTTCAACACTGCTACTAATTAGAGAAATGCAAATCAAAACTACAATGAGGTATTACCTCACACTGGTCAGAATGGGCATCATAAAAAAGTCTGTAGACTTATTATTTGTAAATAATAAATGTGGAGAGGGTGTGGAGAAAAGGGAACCCTCCTATGCTGTTGGTGGGAATGTAAATTGTTGCAGTCGCTATGGAAAACAGTATGGAGGTTCCTTAACAAACTAAAAATAGAGCTACCATATGATTCAGCAATCCCTCTCCTGGGCATATATCCAGACAAAACTACAATTCAAAAAGATACATGCAGGACTTCCCTGGTGACACAGTGGTTAAGAATCTGCCTGAGAATGCAGGGGACACAGGTTCTATCCCTGGTCCAGAAAGATCCCACATGCTGCGGAGCAACTAAGCCCATGAGCCACAACCACTTAGCCTGTGCTCTAGAGCCCGCAAGCCACAACTACTGAGACCATACACCACAACTACTGAAGCCCTCGAACCCTAGAGCCCATGCGCTGCAACTACTGAGGCCACGCACCACAACTACTGAAGCCTGCATACTCTAGGACCCACGTGCCGCAACTACTGAGCCCACGCACCACAACTACTGAAGCCTGCATACTCTAGGACCCACGTGCCACAACTACTGAGCCCATATGCTGCAACTACTGAAGCATGCACGCCTAGAGCCTGTGCTCTGCAACAAAGAAAGCCACCACAATGAGAAGCCCACGCACCACAACGAAGAGTAGTCCCCACTTGCGGAAACTAGAGAAAGCCCATGCATAGCAATGAACACCCAACGCAACCAAAAATTAAAAAAATAAAATAAAATTCAACTTAAAAAAAAAGATACATGCACCACAATGTTCACAGCAGCACTATTTACAACTGCCAAGACATGGAAACAACCTAAATGTCCATCGACAGAGGAATGGATAAAGAAGATGTGGTGTATATATATATATATATATATATATATATATACATACACATACACACACACACACACACACACACACACACACACACACAAATGGAATACTACTCAGCCATAAAAAAGAATGAAATAATGCCATTTGCAGCAACAGGGTTGGAACTAGAGATTATCATACTAAGTGAAGTACATCAGAAAGAGAAAGACAAACACCATATGATCTCACTTGTATGTGGATTCTAAAATATGACACAAATCAACTTATCTATGAAACAGAAATGGACTCACAGACATAGAGAAGAGACTTGTGGTTGCCAAGGGGGAGGGTGGAGGGGGATGAAGTGGGAGTTTGGGGTTAGCAGATGCAAACTATTATATATAGAATGGGTAGACAACAAGGTCCTACTGTATAGCACAGGGAACTATATTCAATATTCTGTGATAAACCATAATGGAAAAGAATATTTAAAAAAAGAATATATATATATATATATGTATAACTGAATCACTTTGCTGTACAGCAGAAATAAACACAACATTGTAATCAACTATACTTCAAAAAGTCACCAAGTTATGGTACTGCAGGATATGTTCATATATCAGTTAACATTCATTCATTCAACAAATATATGTTGAGTACTAACTATGTGCCAATCACATTTCCTACAGGGTCCACAGAGATAAACAAGACAGATATGGTCCCTTTATAATTTAGCAAGTAAGACAGACACTGAATAAGTTAGTAGAAGCACTATGAGTGTTTCGAAGGAGAAGTGCAGAGCATTATAGTATTCTATAGCAGGAGGCCCTAATCCAGCCTAGAGGGCTTAAATTAAGGTTTAACAGAGTAATTTACAAGCTGAAATCTTAATAGTAACAATTAGCTAGGTAAAGGAGGAAGAGGGAGAGGAATCCAATAATTTGAAATAGGATGTGTTAGGACCCCGAGGTGGCAAAGAGTATGACATGCTCAAAGATAGGAAACAAGACTGGAAATAAATGCCAAGAACTGTCACTGGAAAGGTAACTTGGAGGCAAATTTTTAAAAAAATTTAACTAATGGTAACATGTTAGAATCTTACTTGGTGGAATTCTTCATCTATTGAAGAATAATTTAGTCAAATATCAACATTATTGCCTGCTGTGTTGGTGATAGATTAGAAGGAAGAGAGACTGGAGGCAGAAAGACTGGTTAAAATATTGTTCATTAATTTATTTATATTTTAAAACATATCTTTAGGTGAGAAATGACGACTGCCTGTCCTAAGGCAGTGGCAGATGGGATAGAGAGAAGGTTTTACATAGCAGAGATTTCTCAAGTGGAATTGGAGGACTTAATGACTTATTAAATATAGGAGGTGAAGAAGAGGAATGAATTGAGAAATGCCTTAGATTGTCTTGTAGAATATCTGAGGATAAATTAATAAGAGTTCTTCTCTGCCAAGAGAGAGGAGTCAAGAACTGAGCCTCTAGAGGAAAAAATTAGATTTATATGGCTATACCTAATCAGGTGTTTATTGATGATAAATGTGATTTTCTCTTTATGTAGAAATCAAAATACCACAGCAGTAGGATTTGACATTTTCCTCCATTCCTCCACCAAGCTTAAGTTATTTATTCATTCAGCTAATACATATTTATTGAGCCCTGCCTACCATGCACCAGGCACTGGGCCAGGCAACAAAGATAGAGTATTGAAAAAGACAGATTCATTCCCTGCCACTACAGAGCTGAATTTTATCGAATAAATAATCTGATCAATTTATACTCCAGTGATTCTCTGTTCTATGTATTTTTTTTAATTCTGAAAAATTCCATCAATGTGGACTGTAAATATTTGTCATCCTTTTAAATGGTAAAGCTACTAGGAGACATATATGCATTGTGAGTACTTACTTTCAATATTCACTTTTCTTTATAGTAACAAAAAATCTATTTAAAGGAGCTTTTCAAACTGACTCCAAGTACCGAACCAAATTATCCAGATTAAATACAGATTAGGTACTGTCAGCATGGGGGTTGCTTTTTCAATTGAAATCAGTGATGGCTATTTTAATATACACTTCTCTTTGGGGAAGAGTTTCCAAAGTTACTGTCTCTGGCTGTTGGTTAAACACAATTCTGAGTGTGTAGAAAAGGTAAAATGGCCAACACAGGTAAAAAAAAAAAAAAAGCACAGTGTCTATTTCATAGCTCCATATTCTTTGACTTCTGGGAACTTGTTATTGTGGCCTCAAGAAAGGACTGTGGGGCTTCCCTGGTGGCGCAGTGGTTGAGAGTCCGCCTGCTGATGCAGGGGACACGGGTTCGTGCCCCGGTCTGGGAAGATCCCACATGCTGCGGAGCGGCTAGGCCCGTGAGCCATGGCCACTGAGCCTGCGCGTCCGGAGCCTGTGCCCTGCAACGGGAGAGGCCACAACAGTGAGAGGCCCGCGTACCACAAAAAAATAAAAATAAAAAAGAAATAAAGGACTGTGGTGGTGCCTTGTCAGGCCTGTCACTGGCCCTGCAGTTGCAACCCTGAGTCCTCTGCAGGGCTTTTTTAAAGTAGTGAGTTCACTACATACCCTGTTACTGTCCAGCCTGGAAAGGGGGCTATCAGGAAAATAAAGGCACAAGACTTCTCTCATCACTGGAGTCAAAGATCAAGCAAGAAATTGTTTAATCTCTGCCCCACACATCGTGATACATGAATGCCCTCATTGGCATATTGGTTTCCTTTGTGAAATTTAAATCTCTGTAAAATGATGGATGGATCTTTAATAAATCAGTAAATTAATTAACTGTCCCCGAAGAGTAATGAAATACCTTCTAGTGGCATATATCTTGGCCTCACAGTCAAGTCAACAGAATATACCTTTATTCCTGGCTATATTGTTTTAAAGGCAGAATGGAAGGCTTTCACGATGTATCTCCTAAGAAGCAGAACAACTAGTTTACCTTTTCTACATGGACCAGACTGACCACTTAAAACCAAGTTTGTGAAATAGGAAAATCCATAGTGATATATAATGGCCCTACTACATGTCAGATGCCCTTCTTGGAGCTTTAAATGCATTACCTCATTTGATACCCAGAACAATCTTCTGAGGCAACTATTATTATCTTCACTTTTTAAAATTAGAAAATCAGTGTTACAAATGCTTAACTCTCTTGTCCAAAGTTTTCCAGCTAGTTACTGCAAAGTAGGATTCAAGCCTATGTCCTACTCCAAGATCCACGTCCTAAGTCATAGTGCTCCTTTCATTTGAAGATGCTTACTATGCTCCTCCCAATAGGAAGATTGATTTTACTAAGCCCCTTATGCTCTCCACCAATCACCTTGGATTGTAAAATATGTAATCACCTTATATTTCCTGAAATGCAAGAAATTATTCCCTCTTGAACCATTCCCATATCCATTTGCTAGGGAGAACAGAGTACAAAACCAGAAACAACATGGTTTCTGGAGCAGCTGCACCAGACCCAGGCCTGGAGTGCCTACCTCCACATTCTTTATTACGTGAGGAAATAAAGCCCTTAAGTGTCATGACCTTTGTGGGGGGTTGGGGTTTTGTTTTGTTTTTTCTTACATTCAGCCAAATACAATCAATGCAGCAATATAAAACCATCCAATAAACTGTCCAGGACCACCAGGGATTTTCCTAGAACACACACACGCACGTGCGCGTGCGCACACACACACACACGCACACTTTAATTGAAAAAAAGCTAAATATGTACATGATAAAAAAACACACAGAAAGCATGTTGAATAATATGTGAACATAGTACAAAATCCAAATAATAAAAAAGGATGTATGGTGAAAATTCAGTCTTCTTTCCATCCCCCAGAATCCAACTCTCCCAGTTCCACTCCACAAAGGCAACTGATAAGTTTCCTCTACAATTCTAGCAATTTTGTATACGAATCAAACATAAACTGAAGCACACTGTATGCTCACTTTCCACCTTGACTTTTCCCCCTTAAAAATACATCTCAGACATCATTCCGTATCATAAATCACGGTACTCTTTTAAATAGCTGCATGATATTCCATTATGTGAGTATACTATCATTTATCTGACAATTCCCCTATCTTATTTCCCACTTGGTTGTCTTCTATTTTTCTTTAAGCATGTTCATGAATTCTACTTGATAACATTTTGTTTAGGTTATTTTCTTTGATACTTAACTGTGATTGCTCTATAGTTTTTTTTTCTTGTTTCCTGAGGTAAGCCTGTATCACTATAAGCTTCCCTCTTAGAACTGTTTTTTCTGTGTCCCATCAATTTTGGATCATTGTGTTTTCATTTTCATTTGGCTCCAGGTATTTTTTGATTACCTCTTTGATTTCTTTAGTGAACTACTGGTTGTTTAGCCTCCATGTGTTTGTGTTTTTTGCAGTTTTAATTTGTTTTCTTGTAGTTGATTTCTAGTCTCATAGTGTTGTGGTGAGAAAAAATGTTTGATATGATTCCAATTTTCTGAAATTTACTGAGGTTTGTTTTGTGGCCTAGCATGTGATCTAGCCCAGAGAGTGTTTCATGGGCACTTGTTATAGAATGTGTATTCTGCTGCTTTGGGGTGGAATATTCTCTATGTATCTATTAAGCCTATCTGGTATAATGTGTCATTTAAGGCCAGTGTTTCCTTATTGATTTTCTTTCTGGATGACCTGTCCATTGATATAAGTGGGGTGTTAAAGACACCTACTATTATTGTGTTATGGTCAATTTCTTCCTTTATGTCTGTTAATATTTGCTTTGTGTATTTAGGTTCTCGTGTTGGGTGCGTATACATTTACAATTGTTGTATCTTCTTGGATTGTTCCCTTTATCATTATGTAATGTCCTTCTTTGTCTCTTGTACCAGTCTTTGTTTTAAAGCCTATTTTGTCTTATATAAATATTGTTAAACTGGCTTTTTAAAAAATTTCTATCTGCATGGAATACCTTTTCCCATCCTCTCACTTTCAGTCTGTGTGTGTCTTTAGATCCAAAGGGAGTCTCTCGTAGGCAGCATATACATGGATCTTGTTTCTTTTATCCATTCAGCCACTCTGTGTCTTTTGATTGGAACATTTAGCCCATTTACATGTAAAGTAATTATTGATATGTATATATTTGTTTCCATTTTGATAATTGTTTTAAATAGTTCTTTTTCATTCTTTCCTTCTTTTGTTCTCCTCCCTTGCACTTTGATGACTATCTTTAGTGTTATGTTTGGACTCCTTTCTTTTTCTGTATGTCTATCTATTATAGATTTTTGGTTTGTGGTTACCATGAGGTTTTTATATAGCAATGCATTTATATACATGATGATTTTAAGTTGATTTCTTAACTTCCAAATGCATTTTAAAAACCCTACATTTTTACTCTTCTCCCCTCATGATTACTGATTGTGACATCATATTTTACAACTACTCGTTTTGCGTATCCCTTAACTGCTTATTGTGGATATAGATGATTTTATTACTTCTTTTTAATAGATCTTTAGTAGAGTATAATTGCTTCACAATTCTGTGTTAATTTCTGTTGTACAACAAAGTGAATCAGCCATATGCATACATATATACCCATATACCCCCCCTCTTGAGCCTCCCTCTCACTCTCCCTAACCTACCCCTCCAGGTCGTCACAAAGCACCGAGCTGATCTCCCTGTGCTATGCTGCTGCTTCCCATGAGCTATCTATTTTACATTTGGTACTGTATATATGTCCATGCTACTCTCACTTCCTGCCAACTTCCCCCTCCACCCCAAGTCCTCAAGTCCATTCTCTATGTCAACGTCTTTATTCCTGCCCTGTCACTAGGATCATCAGTACCATTTTTTTTTAGATTCCATATATATGTGTTAGCATACAGTATTTGTTTTTCTCTTTCTGACTTACTTCACTCTGTATGACAGAATCTAGGTGATCCACCTCACTACAAATAACCCAATTTCATTTCCTTTTATGGCTGATTAATATTTCATTGTATATATGCACCACATCTTCTTTATCCATTCATCTGTCGATGGACATTTAGGTTGATTCCATGTGCTGGCTATTGTAAATAGTGCTGCAATGAACATTGTGATACATGACTTTTTTGAATTATGGTTTTCTCAGAGTATTTGCCCAGTAGTGGGATTGCTGGGTCATATGATAGTTCTATTTTTAGTTTTTTAAGGAACCTCCATTACTGTTTTCGATAGTGGTTGCATCAACTTACATTCCCACAAACAGTGCAGGAGGGTTCCATTATCACCACACCCTTTCCAGCATTTATTGTTTCCAGATTTTTTGATAATAGCCATTCTGACCAGTGTGAGGTGATACCTCACTGCAGTTTTGATTTGCATTTCTCTAATAATTAGTGATGTTGAGCATCTTTTCATGTGTCTCTTGGCCATCTGTATGTCTTCTTTGGTGAACTGTCTATTTAGGTCTTCTGCCCATTTTTTAATTGGATTGTTTGTTTTTCTGATACCTTTTATAATTTTCAAATAATAAAACACACAGAAAAATTTATAAAGTTGTTTTACCTTGGAACCTCATAATCTATTGTCTCATTTCTCCTGCTTCCACCATACACACACACGTATACTTACACAAATATGCATATATACACACACGCTTGCATGCAACCATATACACACACTCCATACCCACACACACACACTCAAAAATATGCACACATGTGCACACTGAACACTCATGTACACATGCATACTCACACATACACGCACCTGAACATGCACATACAAACCCATAATATGTACACACATGGTCATGTGCATATATGTTTGCACACTCAGATATGCACAGATATTCACATACACACTCATACCTACTTTCTTCTAAAAAGGTATAGTGAAAAGTACAAGGGCCTTGGTCAGACCTTGGCTCAAGTCCCGGCTGTGCCAAAGACTGGTCATATGACCTTTCTGACTCTGTTTGCACATATTATTACAAGCCCTGCCTAACTAGACCACAGTGAGACTCGAGATAGAAAGGCATCTGTAGAAAGGCTCTCTGAAGCCTGGAAAGCTCTACTCAATCATGTATTCCTATATAGTAATGTCAGTTTTTCAAGAGACTTGTTTTTCTTTACAAAACCATTCATTGTGATTGAGACATCTGGCAATACCTCTTATAGATAAAAAATTCAAGGCACAGAGAGTTTTAACTTAACCCAAACTGTGAAGCAAGAATTGTGGAGTTTGTGTTCTAACCCTGTTCTCTTGCCCTTGGGAGCCTTGCTCCAAGCATCATCAGTGTTATACTGTACCTTCTGGAGCTACCATGTGATGCCATAAAGGACACTGCACTCAGATGGCAATTTAAATCTAAACAGTTTTAGCTTTTAAAATATTGGCTTAAGACTGTAAGTGGAAATACTTAACTGTGGATGTGACTCAGAGGACTACAGAGCCCTCTACTACACCTCTTTTTCTTCGGAAAGCCAAAAAAAATGAAATAAAGAAATGAATATGAAAAATGCAGTGATGGAAAATATAAAATTATACTGCCCATATGTTTGAATTTGAAGGTATGCTACCCTGAGAAGGCTCAGAGTTGAAAAGCATGAGAAAGGTATTGCTTGGTTCTCTTGCCCAGAACAGTGTTCATTCCATTTTAAATGTCACCAAAGTGCATTTATGTCAAAAGAAAGATAACTAATCGAACTGACAATGATTCCAGTGATCAGCACTGGGCAGAAATTATTCTATGAAGTATCTGCCATGCAAATTGATGGGGAACTTAAATTAACAAAGATGATATCTCATGTCTCATCAGACATCACTGCAATTTCTCAAAGACAAAAATGTACCTATAAAAAAACCTGCAAGTTCTTTTGAGGTTATATGAATGAGCCTACTACCTAGAACAGATTTTTCGCACAATTTGTAGCAAGAGTTTCTAAATATTCTATATTTTGCATTGTGATGGTCAAATTTATGTGTCATCTTGACTGGGAATAGGGTGTCCATATATTTAATTAAACATTATTTCTGGGTGTGTCTTTGAGGGTGTTTCTGGATGAGATTAATATTTGAATTGGTGAACTGGGTAAAGCAGATTGCCCTCCCCCATGTGGGTGGGCCTCATCCAATACATTAAGGGCCTGAATAGAAAAAAAAAATTGAGTGAGAGAGAATTCTCTCTCTCTACCTTACAGTGTTCAAGCTCGACATAGGCCTTCGCACTCAAACTCGGAGTGGAACTTACACCACTGGCTCTTCTGGTTCTCAGGCCTTCAGACCTGGACTGGAATCATAGCATCCATACCATCAGCTCTATTGGTTCTGTTTCTGTGGAGAACTCTTGACTAACACATGGATGAAAGCAAAGTTGTCTTATCACCATTCAAGAAGACAGAAAATAGAAGACATAGCTATAGATGTTCAAGACAAAGAATATCAAAACAAAGTTAATTGAAAAAGCAGGACAGTTTTAAGTAACTGCGGAAATAAATTCCACACTCTTTGGAAGCTAATTCATTCATAAGAAAGAAACAAAATACGGGTCGGCTAAGAGTGAGAACAAATATTTTTACAGTACTTAAAAGTTCACAGAGCACTTTTGCCTAAATCATTTCATTTAATTCTCAGAACCCTGTAAAACAATAAAAACAAGCATTATCTCCATTTTTTAGATAGCAACTAGGCTCAGAGTTGCTGGCTAGTCCAGGACTCCAAAGTGTCTTAAAAGCAAATAAATGGAGCAGGAAAGTATATAAAAGCTACAGGAAACAAAGCATGTTCTCTAGGATGTTTTTCTACCTTCAAATCCAATTCAAAATTATTTGGAACTCTGATTTTCTAACTTGGCTACACATTGGAATCACCTATGGAGTTGTTTAAAAAAAAACTGATGCCTGAGTTCTACTCCCAGTGATTCAGACTTGGTTGGTCTGGGCCACAGCTGGGAATCATAATTTTTGAAAATAATTTGGGCAGCTATAACTTGCAGTGGTTTAGAAACCATTGGCCTATAACACCACACTAGGTCTTAGAACTAAGATCTTTATCATCTCTGTTATTGAGTTAAAGATGCAGCCATATTTTAACGTTCAGAGAAAATCCAAAGAATTGAAACTTTCTTTCATTTGAGAAGTGATATGTGTTTGGCATTATGGCAAATCAGACATGAGTCCTACCTCAGAGGATTTACAGACTAGTGAAAGAGACAGGTAGGTATTCCAGTAGCCATGTGACAATTTGGGACATGCGTTACTTAAGGTATATACCAAATGCTATAAATTTGAAAGCAAATGATTGTATAGATGCTGAGAGAGGTTGGGAAATTCCGAAAAAAAAGCAGTTTGTTGATCTGGACTCTGAAAGATAAATCAGAGTGCCAGGCCAAGGGTAGGACATTCTATGCAAAAGCATAGAAAAGAGAACAAGATGGGGGAGGGGAAGAGGGAGTAATCTGATCAGGCTCGATCCACAGGGTGGAGCCATGGAGCAAGAAAAGATTAGGCTAGAGAGGTATGTTCATTTGTTCACTTATTATTTTAAGTAATAGGTTCATATGATAAAAAAACTCACACTCTTCAAATGTCTACTTAATAAAGAGAGCTCAGTTCCTGGTTCCAATTCCCCAAATCCCTGTTGATAGTTTTTGGTATATCAGAGCAAAAGAGATGTGATCTGTATTTAAAATCTTACACAAAAACTGAATTTAAAGAAATTCAACATACATTCTATATTTTAAAATGTTGATTGAAAAGAAAACAAAATAGAAATGTTGAGGAAAAATAAAATGTCTGAGGGATCACAGTGAACTGGAATCAAATAGGCTTACACAATTTTATTAAAAGACATAAATTTTTCCATCTTGCAACAGTGTCTATAAAGCAAAGACAACAGGGGAAACAATTACTTGATTAAGCACAATAAAAATGCATTCACATAAAGATGCCCACAATCACAAAGCAAGCATGGGTATCTATTCCCAAAGAAGAAGATAATACCTACATTTTTATAAAATCTTGGAGCAAGGGAGACATTTCTAAGCGAACACCAAAGTTAAAAAACTTAAAGAAAAAGATTATTAGATTTGACTACCTGAAAACTTAAAGCTTGTGCATGATAAAAATCATTTTAAAATAGCAGGCAAATGATAAAATGGGTAAATATTTATAAAATATGACATATAAAGAATTAATATCTTTAGTAAATAAAAAACTTTTACAAATCAACAAAAGAAAAATGACAACTCCCACCCCACCGCCCAAAAAACAGGCAAACTGATCAAATAGACGAGTCACAAGAAAAGGTGCAATTATCCAATAAACATGGTAGAAAATATTCAATCTCACCAGTAGTATGGGAAAATAATTAAATTAAAATAATGAAGTAGGTTCACCTATCAAACCTTCAAAGTTGTAAAAAGTAAGGATAAACTGCCTGCAGGGAGTATATTGAGATGGTCTCTTCCCATGAGCTACTGGTGGCAGCATAAATTGTACTATTTCCTATAGAGTAACTTGGCCACAGATACCAGATAACAGATAAAATGTTCATATGCTATCAATTTATCATAAGAAAATATGCTAAGATTTGTAAAGATCTATCTCAAAAGAAGTACATCACATTATAATAGGGAATTGGTGCAGTAAATTATGATGCCTACTAATGAAATGTAATTCAGCCACTAAAAATCACTTCTCTAGTAAAAGTTAATGGCATAAAAAATATTCAAAATTTAATGCTAAGTGACTAAAGCATACCAAGCATAAATGTAAATCCGTCTTTCCCCATCCTGTTTTGTCTCTTTCTCCCCCTCCCTCCCTCTCCTGCTTCCTCTCTCTCTCACCTTCCTTCCCTACCTTTGCCCTCTCTTTCCCCCTTTCCCCCTTCCTCCCTCTCCTGCTTCCTCTCTCTCTCACCTTCCTTCCCTACCTTTGCCCTCTCTTTCCCCCTTTCCCCCTTCCTCCCTCTCCT
>NW_021703779.1:122308103-122345583 GCF_005190385.1 Monodon monoceros
ACACACACACACACACACACACACACACACACACACACACTCAGAGTAATAATTACAAGGAAATACCCAAAGATGTCCATTGTGGTTATTCCTGGGTAGTAGGATTATTGCTTATTTTTATTTTCTTTATTTTCTACTATTCTCTATTCTCAGAAATGAACTTGTATTGCTTACTAATCAGGAAAATGCTATATATAACCAATAGGGCATGTAGACTTTGAACATCTTGATGTGTTTTCCAAATCGCTTTTCTTTTTGGACTCAGATTGTTCAATAGGAAGGAACCATAGGAATTATCAACTAAATGGGCTCATTTTGAAGACAAGAATAAGGGAGGCTCGTGGAGAAGGTCCTCACCCAGAATCATATGGCAGATTGTCAGCAGAGTTAGAAGAAGAACCCAAGTGTTCTGACTGCTACCTCAGTTATATTTTTATTTTACCACATACTCATTTATATTCCTTCTTTCTGGCGATATGATTTTAAATACTTCTCTCTTTTCAGATTAGAATAGAACCATCTTTGAAATAAAAGTACTATTGTAGATATTTCCATTTCTCTGGGCTACCTTAATTTTAAATATACGAATTTATTTAGCTTCCATTATGTTCAGAACGCTGCCATAAGCTATAAAAACAGGAAACGAAATAAGACCTGATCCCCACTTTTGAGAAGCTTTTACTCTAGTAAAGGAAGCAGACCCGTAAGGAGCCAATGTAAAGCAGAACTAAATAAGAGCTATGGAAGCAGAAGCAAGGGGTGCAATAATTCTAATTACCTGAAGGTATTCCATGCCTTGGAGTCTATCACTTCACTGATTCTTGAACACATCAAATCTTTGGCTGTGGATTTTAGATACCTGTAATCGTCTCTTGACATTCTCCATCTCAAAATATTTGGGAAAACACTGACTGCACATCTGTCTATTGCATCTCGCCTCACAACAGCACACTGGGCACACTCTCAGGGCTTATCCACATGTCACTGATTCCCTATTCTGTAGACACTTCAATTCACCTTATGTTATGAGGATTTAGAGGAGTGTATATTAGACCTTCTCTACTTTGCCCAAATAATTTATATGTATGCAATAAATATATAACAGTGATCTAATATACACAAGGAATAAGTGAATATGGAAAACAAAAACATTGTTATGCCATCAATCTTAGTAGCAAGGCGATAAGCAAAGGGAAACTCCTGGAAAATCTAAAACAGATACCTATATCAGGAGATTTTATTGAAACAAGCAACTGCTACAAAGATTTTTAAGTGCACACTGAGCTCCTCAGGTCTCCCACTGTCCCATGGGCTGTCCTCTCTTTCTGTGGCACAGCCTGTTTTTGTTTTCTTTCACTTCCAATCTTCTACCTCACCACTGAGCCTGCTATCCTAATGTTGGAACTGTACCTGTTACTTATAAAATACCAGTAAAGCCTTTCTGCTTTTCCTTAGGCCCTTCCATAGCATGTAGGAGAAAGAGCACTGGTTTGGGAGTCAGCAAAAATGTGTGCTTGGCCCATCTTATGGGCTTATTCTCTGACTGTAACTCTGGTACGCCTGGGTTTCTATAAAATGGGAAGAATGGTGGTTGTTACTTCCTGCCTCACTTTCTTTGTATTTGCTTTCTGCAACTCCTTTCAAGTGGAGTCACAATTGAACCTTACCTGCAGGTTCAAACCTACATCAATTCCTGGTCCAATCTAAGCGAAGCCCATGTGTGTTGATAGGCTCAGGCCTGTCCACTGGTGGAACCTAGAAAGTGGTCCCCTCATTAATTCAGGGCTCAGTGTGCCAGGGATGAGCCTTAAGCATCTATATGCCTCAATCTTTACAAGCAGACCTCTGTCTCATTTTATCTGTCAAGCAATCCACTGTGATGCTGGTCCTCTGAATCTGCCCACTCTGCTGGATCCTGAGCATCCCCCCTCCCACTAACCCTCTTCCCAGTACTTCTCCGAGGCCCACTGCTGGTAAGTCAGGACCATCGTCACTTCTACTGGATTCTTCCTAACACCTGAAATCCCCCACTATAATGGCCTGTTCACCAGATAGGGCTCTCATAAAAAAGCATCAGTATTAGGCTCACACACTGACAAAAGCCCAAGGTAGCCATGCCCTCTGGGCAACTTTGCAACTAAATTAGTAATACCCTTCTAATACTATATCTCAACTCATACCACCTTCCTCTACTTCCTTACTACCCAGTGATGCTAAGGTTCCAATATGTCTCATCCCTAAGGCACCCAAATAATGACAACATCTGCTCTGCCTACCTCACAAAGCTGTTAAAGGCACTGAATAGACAATAAAAATGAAAATGCTTCAAAAACTGGAAAGATTTATTCATATGCGAGTGTTTCATCTTATTGTCTACAAATAGTTGTTAAAGGCACTTTCCTCTCAAGAGCCTTCAGAGAGAAGCTGTATGCTCGGACGACTGTGAACTTCATCACTTTTTTAGCACCTGCCTGATCTGTTATATCGTTCAGGAAAAGACTTAATTGCTCTGCCTTTTTTTTGCCCCTAAGACTGGCACAGGGTTTTATGAAAGACTGTGTAAACATGTTTTCTCAAACTTCACTGAACACTGAATGATGTCAGCCTGCTCTGCCTCTCCATCAAGGAGAAATAAAGCTGAATAATCAAAAGGCAGAGAGTCGGAAAGGTCACAATAGTGATGCTCACTTTCCTAGTTCATATACATTTGTCCAATTGATGAAACCTGAGGGGCAAATGGAAAAGCAGAGGGAAACCAGAGGCGCCTAAGTCAGAGAGCATTGTGGGAACACGGGAACAGATGTCACATTGTCTATCTCTCAGCCAGAACCCTGTGATCTTCCTCAGGTGCTACAGTCAGTATGAAACCTAAACAATTTCCATATTTCAGGTAGCTCTTTCTTGACTGTACTGCTAAAGTCTGTCAGCCCAAAGAAAGAATTCTCACCATTCTATTGAACAATGTCTCAATGCTAGAAAAGAGACCTGTTTCCAGAGGAATAAGAGGCATTATGAAGAAAATAAATATAAAAAATAGCTCCCTTATAGCGCCCTGACAACAGCAATTGAAGCACCCAAAACCACAAGGGGAAATGGTTTTTAATTAACACGTATTTCTACCCTAACATATTCCACACATGAATTATGACGACAGGTTCCATCACTGCCAAGTGGCCCCACAAGTGACTATGTCTGATGGATCCTAGTGTAAGGCCACACCACTGATGACACGTACTAGTCTGCTCCTGTCCCCTTCACCCTCGCTCTCAGCCCATAGTCCAAACAGTAAGGCTTCAGGTCCCTGAATCTCCTACTCACTCTACACGAAGTGTTCCGGCTAGGGAAACGGGGAGGCGGCAACGTTAAGGAGTAGGTCCTAGAAACACTTTTCAAACCAGCAGCTTTCAAATCAGTAGATAATGTGCAGCCCCCTTTCCGTGTCATTTCTTCATTCAAGGGACTCTTTTCTCCTTACCACCCATGCCCCAGCTTCAAGGAGCCCAATTTCCTCCTACTCTTCCCTTAAACATTAGTGTAGTACATTTAAATCAGTGTGTGACCTCTCCCGCAGACCCCTTCGCTCGATTTGGGAGATTGAAGCCTTTACAATCCATAAAATAAAATCCCAGATAAGGGGAAGATTTGGGAGTCTAAATTCTTTCCCCAAGCCCCAGGATTGCACCATTGCACAGCAGCCTGTGACAGGAGCGGTAAAGCACAGTGACTAAAGGTCCAGCCTCTGGGTACACACCCAGGTGCCCCAACTTAGTAGCTGTGTACTTTTGCGTGAGTCACCTCATTGAGCCATAGTTCTCTCATTTCTAAAATGGGGATGAGATAGCACCTATTTATAAGTATATTCCTTGATTTAAATGGAATGATCCTTATAAACCATTTTTCTGGTACCTGGTCTGTGTTTTATAAATTATTAATAATTGTTATGGTTTCAATTGTCCCCCCAATACATATACTGAAATCCTAATCCCCAGTACCTCAGAATGTGACCTTATTTGGAGACATAAAGATTATTTGGTCTTTACAAAGGTAAAAAATTAGAATAAGGTCACCAATATGACTGGTGACCTTATAAAAAGGGTAAAATTAGAGACAAAGAGAATGCGTACAGAGAGCACGCCACGTGAACACACAGGAAGAAGATGGCCACCTACAGCCAAGGAGAGAGACCTGGACCACATCCTTCCCTCGTGGTCCTCAGAAGGAACCTACCCTGCTGATACACCTTGATTTCAGACTTCTGGCCTCCAGAAATGTGACACAATAAATTTTATTTAAGCCATCCAGACTGTGGTACTTTGTTACAGAAGCCCTAGCAAACTATTCCAATAATCATTTATAATAAAGTTGACTGCACATATACATGTCTTTTTGGTCAGCATGTCCGCTTGAGGATCTCAGAAAAGAAGGTATATAAAAATAATTATAGTCTATCTGGGGGGTCAGGGTACCCATGTCTATTTCAAGTTATAGGCAGTTAAAAAAATAATAAATCAGATAACCATATAATTTATCACCCAAGCTGGGGTAATTTTGAGGATGAAAACGGGCATTTTTAATAAATAGACTCAATCATCAGCAAGCATCAAAACAGGACGAACAAGAACTTGTGGTGTCCCTAAATATGAAAAACAAGGATGCACCAATCCCCCCAACCCCGCTTCATCAACCAAGTCCGCTAATGGAAGATTCACTAGTTCCACTAGAGCAATCTAGTTAATTTAACTACAGCTATCAATTAGCTTACAAAAATATGAGTTAAGGTCAGAAGAAAATAAGCCCAAGTTAATTATCTCCATGTAATTGACTTTGCCATCTTGTTCATTTCCAAAATATCCTGAGGCTGACAGAGCTTAAGTTCAGAGGTTTGGAAGTTTCTATAGAGAGATTAGTGTATACCCATTGATGATCTATTACTTTCTGATTCTTTAACTTGGAACAGGAGAACAAGACAGGGAGGTACTCAATGTAATACATATTTCATCACAGAACCAGATCATTGGCCAACTGAGGGAACAAGTCAAGGGCGGCCTTACTCAGCGGGCAAGGGGAGAGAAAGTTGTTAGCTCAGAAGAATTCCTTTCCACTCCCCCAGGGAAAGAACAGTTAGTGTGCCGCAGGGGTTGTTTCCTTGGCATGGGTTCCTCCCCGCTCACCTCGATTGCCACACAACCACCTCTATATAAGGGAGACTACTCTAAACTAGAGGTTGCTGTGAGTAAAATATTTGCCCTCCATACTAATTGATTTTTTTAATTAATCACTTCATTTAGAATCCATTCAACCTAGTAGAGATAAGCATTCATCATACTAGAAAGACCCTCAGCTCAGAGAGAACATCCATGACTGGTAATTAATCTATGAACTGGCTCAGGAGTCTTCAAATGAGATTGAAGCCATTTTTATGAAGCTAAAATGCTATGCAACATTAAAAAGTTAAATAACCTTGTGAACATTTTTAAAGAGAGAGCTAAATGCAAAGTGAACCTATTTGAAAAAGTCTTGAGTCACTTGATTTTATTGTTGACAAGAAAGAGATTCATCAATGGACAATCCCAAAACTCACCACTGCCCTCTGCCTATGGAGGGGTAACATGGTATGAAAGGTGTATCCTGCAGTAAGCAAGCTGGGACTCTGCCATTTTCTAGCAGTGTGATTCTGAACCTTAGTGTCTACAGCTGTAAAATGGAGCAAGCAGTCTGTAGGGCTCTTATGAAGAGTCAATGAGATAAAGTATATGAGATCTATTTGTAAAATATGAAATATAGTTAATTGGTATTATTATTACAGATTTTTGAAAGCACAATGGATATTTATAAACCTTAATATATAATTGTTGAGGTACCAAAATAAATGAAATGTTCCCATCCTAATCAAACAGATAACGGAGCAATGATACAGCCTGTAAAATGCCACCAACTCTCTTTAACTCCCCCACCCTCACCAAACTCACCCGAAATATAACGGTATCAATGAATGATACATCCCATGAAAAGCACTTCAGAAAAGGTCACATGTGACTGAGCAGGCTTGCCAAGAACTGCCAGAGCAGCCATGTCCGACGGTGAAGGGACAAATATGATGCGCCATTAATAAAAATAAGAAATTAGTATTTTAGCGAAAGGATGTTGCACTTCAAACACAGTACTTAGGCTGCAAATGATAAATTAGTGATGAACAGAGACGACGGCAAAATTTAAACAAGTTATAGAAGTAATCAATTATAATTCAATTGGTTTAACCAAGGAACTGATTACAAAAGCCCAGATTCTAGTTCGTTGAGCAAGTTCAGATTGCTTATTAAAAGTTTCTGATTAAAGCACAAAGCAAAATTGTTTCTCCTCAGTGTTTTGAAAACAAGACACACAAGCACATATCCTTCCATTCCAAAAAGAAATCTTTTCTTACCATGCTATTCTTAATCATTGCATTCTTATCACATTGAAAATGGCCCTTATACTCAAAGTGAGAGCTTAAATTTTAGTACCAGGTTAATCTTGTGTTGCAATGAATATCATTAATACTAAGAATCTAATATTAATAACACCTTATTATCAGAATAGTAACTCCATCAACAACTTTTAAGAGAATTGTACTAACTCTAACTGCAGTTCCAATATAAATTATTCCAAAACAAGTGGCACTTTCGTATAATCACTCCCTTGGAATATAGCAAAATAATAGCCCAGCTCACAACTTCTGAATTTGTTTTACATTCCCTTTTGTGACTTTTCTGGATAAGACTAACCAAAGAGTATTAGAGCCAGAAGATTCCTTAGGATGATTTAGTCCATCTCCCTCATTTCAGGTGAGAAAACAGAGGCTCCAAAGAAGCCACACAAGTTGTCAGTTCCAATATATCCTCAACGCCTTGCAGAAGTGACCTGCATTTCACAATCACGCATTTTGACTCATGAGCAGAATTTATAATATTAGTTTACCTTTCTAGGATAACCTTGAAACCAAGCAGGACCCTGGGGGGCCCTCATGGGTACAAATACTTTCCATGTCCCCAATTCCTTGTTTGTAGGAAATACGCTTCATTCAGCCTCCTAGACCTTCCCTGGGTTCCAAAGTGCAGATTCAAACAGCTGCTAATCAGGGAAGGGAAGGAATGCAGAAAGAAAGGAGGAGCAGTCAAGAACAGTAGTGCAGCCTTGGGGCAGCATCCTGGTCCTTCCCAAGGGATATACTTAACAATATCTTTGAGTTTATCTGCCAGAACTAAGGCCCCCAGCCAGGTGGAAGATAGTAACTTCAGGCTGAGCACAAGATTCCTGGAGCACCGCCCTGTTACCTCACCACCAACCAATCAGAAGAAAGTCACACATCCTGCCGCCTTCACCCCAAATCTGGACTTTAAAAACTTCTCACCGAAAACCATGGGAGAGTTCAGGGTTTTTGAGTACAAGCTACCCATTCTCTTTGCTTGGCCCTGCAATAAACCTTTCTCTGCTTCAAACTCTGATGTTTCAGTTTGTTTGGACTCACTGTGCGTCAGGCACATGAACTTGCATTTGGTAACACATCCACTTCAATATTTTTATATATATCCTTAGATATATATGTATACTTGTAAATATATGGTCTGATATTTTGTGTTTGTGTGTTTATCTACATAAATGATATTACTTTATGAATCACACACTATTACTATTTTCCTTTTAATACTGTGTTTTTTAACATCCATCCGTTTTGCCATATATGTACATCTAGTTCATTTCTTGTGATGACTACAGTATTCCATGTTATACATCTGCCATCAATGTCCCCAGTGATGGACACCTATCTACTTACAAAGCAGTTCAAATGGGTTCCTAAAGATACCCACAGTTTATTAGGACTTTACCAATGGAGTTTGTTCAAGCTCACTATTTTATCGATAAGAAAACCAAGGAAATCTATCTTTAAAAGTCCATTAGAATTAGCAGAATTCTAACAAAACATTAACCAACACAATATCAACTCACAAGGCTATTAATAAGAAACAGAATTGATTTGCATTTCCCTAATAGTGATATTAAACGTCTTTTCATGTTCTGGTTGGCCATATGTATGTCTTATTTGGAAAAATGTCTATTACTTTTCCAAATAACACATGCAGCTCCTCTGCCCATTTTTCAGCCGATTTGTTTGTTTTTTAGTGTGTTCAGTTGTATGAGTTCTTTATATTTTTTGGATATTACCCCCTTATCAGATATATCATTTGCAAATATCCTCTCCTATTCAGTAGATCGTCTTTTCAGTCTGTTGATGGTTTACTTTGCTCTGTAGAAACTTCTTAATTTGATGTAGTCCCACTTGTCATTTTGCTTTTGTTTCCCTTCCTGAGGGGACATACTAGAAAGAGATTGCTAACACCAATGTCAAAGAGTGTACTTCCTATGTTTTCTTCTAGGAGTTTTATGGTCTCAGGACCTAGATTCAAGTTTTTAATCCATTTTGAGTTGATTTTTGTATATGGTGTGAGATAGTGGTCTAGCTTCATTCTTTTGCATGTGGCTGTCCAGTTTTCCCAACACCATTTATTGAAGTGACTATCCTTTCTCCACTGTATTATATGTTCTTTGCTCCTTTGTTGTATATTAATTGTCTATATATGTGTGTGGGATTATTTCTGGGTGCTTAATTCTGTTCCACTGATCTATTTATTTATTTATTTATTTTGGCCACACCAAGCAGCATGCAGGATCTTAGTTCCCCAACCAGGGATCGAACCCGTGCCCCTGGCAGCGGAAGCGCAGAGCTCTAACCACTGGACCGCCAGGGAATTCCCATGTCCCATTGACCTGTATGTCTGTTTTTCTGCCATTACCATGCTGTTTTGATTACTATGGCTTGTATAATGTTATAAACCAATGTTACTTCAATTAAATAGATAAGAAACAGAATTTAACTTCCTATTAGGAACTGCCAAATGCAGAGAGATCATGCCATCTGGTGACACAGAAGAACAAATGCATAGTGTCTTTGGAGTCCAGCAACATGTATGTAGGCATGAAGACACTCAGTTATGCAGATTGGTAGATACTTAGGTGAAGGAAAGATAGAAATCCAGGCTCCCCAGTGGAGTGGCTGTGTGACCTTAGGCACCTTCCTTGGTTTACTGTATGGGGTAAAAACAATCCTGAGCTGGACTGCCTGAGTCCAAATGTCAGCTTTACCAGTTAAGAGCTCCATGACTTTGGGCAAACTGCTTAAATCCTTGCTGTTTTGGTTTCCTCATGGGGATAAATGAGGATTAGAAGTGAGTTAACGTTTGTAAATACTTAGCTGTGCCTGGGGCATAGAAAGTGCTCTATAAGTAAGTGCCCGTTGAGTAAAAAAAAAAATCCTCTCTAAATCATAGTTTCCATTTTTACCAAATGCTACCTACCTCCCATGGGTTTTATGAGGGAAGAAGTAAATGCATGAAGTATATCAAATTGTATATTACCATTCTTTATATTCCTGATGAATATTCTAAAAAATAACAGTAAGAATAACAAAGTCCCATTCATTGGGGAAATTCTAAAATCTCATGGGATAAGTAACAAATGAAAGAAATACAAGTAAAATCTGACTGTACTTGGACGTAGTGTATGTAGCTTCCACAGGACAGAAATTAGGTTCTGTACTCATGGGGTACAGTGACAATTCACTGTTAACCAAAAAGGTAGGAAGAGGTCAATCAAGTATTTGGAAAAAGCAAGGACATTAAAGACTAATAAAATCACAGTTTCTATGAATGGCAGGTATCCTTAGGAAATAGGAAGTGAAGTCCTTCACTTAGTAAAAGGGGAAATTGAGATACAAGAAAAGTTAAAAAAAAAAAACTGTCCAAGGTCACAGAATCTATAAGTTGCAGTGCTCAGACAAAGGTTCAATCCAGGGATCTTTCAACCATGTCATGCACAAACTCAGAATCCCATGCATTAGAAGTTCATGCACCAGATCTTTTTCAAATCACACAAAGAGGATAAATTGGGGGAGATTATTCACTTTGAAATAAAAAGATTTTGCTTTAAAAAAAAATCTCACAGCAGGATTCCTTTAGATAGCAGCTCTCTTCCTGCATTTGAAATCAGACCTGAATTCTACTGAAAATGAGGAGCCCCTGTAGTAGTGCAGAGTCCTAGTCCCCCAAACACTAAATAAAGACTGATGAAGTTTGAAATTAATTTCATTTGCATAAATAATCATAGTCATGACTTCACAAGCATATAAATCAGAGACGTTGTGGAGATGAACATTTGTTATTTTTATAGACACAGAAAAATTGCAAAGTCAGAGGAGCCTTGGGGAAGGGCGCATTTGGGTTTGACTTGGTGACTGATTATTCCCTGGTTTGTAAGAGCCCTTCCAGAACAGTAGTGTTTGTCACTCACTCGGCCATGTGTCACTCCCCCTGGGAAAACTAGGACTCCTGTCTTTCTCCCTGATTAGACTGTGATTTCCTCAAGGGCAAGGACAAAGATCTTGATGTCCTCATCTTTGTGTCCCTACTGTTCAGCACAACGTCTGGCACAGAAAAGAAGGTATATGCATTGACTGTTGGCTGAAGAAAAAGTGAGGGAGTCCAGTCAAGTTTCTTCAGATCAAGCACGGTTGTACCTATAGACCTCTAAGCAAAGGGACATGTGATGTTTCTGTAGATAGAAACTGACAATAAAAAAATAAATTATATAGTTTATCAGATGGAAAAAAAAGCAGGGCAGGGTTATAGAGAGTGCTGGGGAGGGGAAGAGGATTTCAAATTGTAAACAGGGAGATCGGGAAAGGTCTTACTGTGAAAGTGGTATTTGAGCAAAGATCTGAGGGAGATATCAGACCAAACTATGCTGTCAAATGGGAGAAAGGCATTCCAGGCAGAGGCGAAGACTGGTACAAAGGTCTTAACGTGAGAGCTTGCCTGTTTGAGGAACAGCAAGACATCCGTGTAGCTGGAGGAGAGTGAGTAGGAGGAAGTGTGGTAGTACTTAAGGTCAGAAGGGTAGCTGCGGTCCAATATCATGAAGGATCTAGTAGGCCCTTGTAAGGGAAGCCAGTGGAGGGGTCAAAGCAGGAAACTGACATGATCTGACTTATGTCTAAAGAAACAACCTTGCCTTCTTTGATTAGAGTATCCCATAGGGAGCAAGGGATGAAGTGGGGAGACCTATCAAGAGGCTCTCTTCAACCATTTAGATGGAAGCGGATGGTGACTTGGATCAGGTTGGTAGCAGAAGATATAGTGGGAAGTGGCCAGATTCTGGATACATTCTGAATGTGGAACAGACAGTGTTTGCTGAGGGATTAGACGTTGGGTATCGAGAGAGAAAAGTGAAGGATGATACCAATATTTTGGGCCTAAGAAACTGGAAGGATGAAGTTTCCACCTACTGAAATGGAGAAGGCTAGGGAGGAGGAGGGACTTGCCTAGAGGGTGAGGTACAGAGAACAGTGATTGATATAGACGTACTAAACCTGAGATGTCTATTAGATATCCAAGAGGATTCATAGAACAGGCAGCTGGAATGCGTGGCAGGGGCCCAGGCTGGAGACATAATCTAGAAACCCATCAGCATACGGATGGCATTGAAAGTCAAATTACTAATGAAAGCAACAGGAGAATTTTGTCCCCCAAATTCTTATGTTAAAATCCTAACCTCCAGTACCTCAGAATGTGACCCTATTTGGAGATAGGGTCTTTACAGAGTCAATTAACCTAAAATCAGGTCATTAGGGTGGCCCTATTCCAATAGGACGGGTGTCCTTAGAAAAAGGGGAAATTTGCACACACACACACACGCGCACACACACACGCGCGCGCGCACACACACACACACACACACACACACACACACACGGAGAACACCATTTAAACATGAAGGCGGCTATCTACAAGCCCAGGAGAGAAGTCTGCCTTCACAGCCCTCAGAAGGAACCAACCCTGCTGACATGTTCATTCTGGATTTCTAACCTCCGGGATCGTGACACAACAAATTCTGTTGTTTAAGTCACCCAGTCTGTCGTACTTTGCTGCAGCAGCTCTAACAAACTAATACATTAACTTAATGAGTGAATGTGGATAAAGAAAGATGTCCAAGAACTGAATTGAACCCTAAGCCACTACAACTTTTAGAGTTCATGAAAAGGAAAAGTAATCAGCAAAGGGGACTGAGGAGAAGCCAGTGAGATAATAAGAAAACCAGAGAACTGCTGAAAGTGAAGTCAAGGAAGCATTAGAACAGGGAGGGAGTGATGAGCTTCATAAACTAGTACTTATAGGTCAAGTAAGAAGAAGGCTAATATTTGACCACTGGATTTAGCAACGTGGATTTAATCACTGATCTTGAAAAGAGCAGTTTCAGCAAAATAGTGGGGGGTGAAAACCTGATTGGTGTGAGTTCAAGTGAAAAGGGGAGAGGAACTGGAAATAGCAAATGGAAATAACTATTTTGAAGAGCTTTGCTGAGAGGGAACAGAGATATGAGGTGCCAGTAGGAAGGATATGTGCAGAGAGGATTCTGTTCTGGAGATTAGAGAAACTATGGCATATTGGTATAAGAAAGGATCCGTGGGATTCAAACTGGTAATGTAATGGGTGGGGAGAATTGCTGAAACAATGTCTTTGAGAAGGAATTGGGATCTAGTATAAATTGAAGGGCAACAGAGAAAAAGACGAGTATAGTATAGTATACTACATCATAGTAAAGAATTTTTAAGGATTTAATTAGATAATACCGCAAAGGCTCTTAGCCCCACGCCTTACACAATGTGATTGTTTAATGAATGTTATTGTAAGATACTATATAAATGCTGTTGAACTAATCTCCCCCTCTCCTCCTTTTCTTTACTCTCATTCCTGAGTCATCTACATATAAGTGTATGTGATGTCATGGGTGTAGCTGAGATCATCTTAAGAGTCTAGATAGAGAAGGAGAGCTCTGAGTATTTCAGTTTAGAGATCAGAAAGAAGAGCCTGAAAGGGGACCTGGAGAATGAACAACCTGAATAGTAGAAGAGAAACACTGCAAGGAAACCCAAAGGGGAAGTATTGCTTAGACTTGGTGGAAATAAGAGATAACAGAACTCATGATTGTCTAAAGTCTTGACAATGTCAGTAAGCTGCAGGGAAACCTGGGGTGGAAGAAGGTGGCGGCTCACTGAAAAAATAAAAAGATAAAAGGGGCCCAGTAGTCTGCTGTCATCCCACATGAGCATAGGGGGTCTGAGGAGGGACTGGCTTGGGCTACTATAGAGTCACCAAACCTCACTGTAGTCCATTGAGGTCACATCAAAGGAGGGAAATCTGGGAATTCCATACAATGTTATTTGGATTTTCAAACTAGCAACAATACTTGCCTCTCTGCAATATCATAAATCTACAGTTTGCCACTTCAATCAGATTAATCTAATGCACTTGTTCATCAAATACATCTTACATTTGAGGACAATCTGTCCTAAAATTTTGGCTAGCAGTTTTAATGTTTGATTCTATAAATGGAAATTATGTCACATGCTGAGAGAAGTTCCCAAATAGGCAAACACGTCAATTCCAGAAACCTTGATAGACTTCTTGGATTGTTCTTCTCAGGAGTGACATAGATCTGCGTAGTTTTCAGTGCATCTAATTTATTTTATTATTTATTATTACTTATAGATTACATATTTTTCAGTCCATATGTTCCAATAGCTACCATTTACATATAAAAACTTGAATAAAGATTAAAATAAAAGAAAGGGCAAAGACTCATCAGGTAAATGCAAGCAAATTTAAAGTAGGTTTGATAATGTTAAATTCAGACAAAGAGAACGTAAAGCAAAAGGCACTAAACTGAGAAAGAAAGGTCATATTTCACTAATGAAAAGAATAGTCAAAGATACTAATATGAAGAAGCTGCTAGAAGTACAAAGAAAATATATAATCATAGCATTATTCATACTAATGGTAAACTGGAAGCAAACAAAGCTACATAAATACCTATCACTAAATAAAAGACTAAAAAATGATAAGCAAATATATCAGAATGTTTTCAATGATAATGCAGGGAGTAATATGATCATATTTGCATTTGATAAAAATATAAAGATTCCACTCACAGTAGCCTAAATTAAAACATGGGATCCTATAAAGAGAATATTAAATTTTGCTGACAGCATAACACATTTGAATAAATGGAAAGACATACTATATTTCTGGATGAGAAGAATTAACACAGTAAAAATTTCAATTCCTCCCTTAATTATTCATAGGTTCAACACAATCATAGTTTCAGCCCTTAATAAAATACTAAAGTTCTCATAGAAGATTAAAATTCATGTGAAGAATATTGGAGAATAATTTAAGAAAATTTTGAAAAGAGAAATGATGAATCCAGAATTGACCTTTCCAAGGCAAGTATACTTTGATAGGTATTTGTTCCAGGACTGGCTGACTGATCAACAAGACAGAAGGCAGAACCCTAAAATGGACCCTATAAACTTAGGGTTGCCACATTTAGCAACGAAACTTAATCAAAGATGTTGGAGACAATAGGAAAAATGTCACCAATCCTTAAAACTACGTAAAAGGAAAGAAATAAACACGGACAAATATTGCAACAAATACGGCAGATAAGACAAAACACTTGTTACTGTCCTTAGTGTTGTTTTACAAGACAATAAGAAAAGGGTGAACACTACTCAGAGAAAAGTGGTAAAGGATACAAACCAACATTTCACCAAAGAAGAAAGGCAAAGAGCCAATAAGTACATAACACTACTTTCAACCTTATAAAGTAATAAAAACAAACAAACAAAACAGCTTTGTCTGTGCTGTTTCCTGGATTTCTCTTCCTCCTGTTCTTTGCATGACTGATTCCTTCTTACTTTTTAACTCCCTGCTTAAATGTCACTTCCTCGGAGAGAACTTCCCTAACTGCCTTATTTAAGTAAAGACACGCACCTTCAATAGGGCACACATATTTTTCACAACTGCAGCACGGTGTACTTCATAGCACATACCTTAAGAATATATGTGTTTGTAATATGGATAACGTCTTCGTTGTACCCATCAAGGAAAAAGTGTGGCCTTCCCCCCTCTCCTTTTCCTTCCTCCTGCTTACCTGAATACAGGCATTATCACGCTGGACCGTAAAACAGAAGCAATATGTTTAAGAAAATAGAGCAACTTGGAGTTCCTAAAGATTACAGACTCACTATGCCAGGCCTGAATGACCAATCTGGATTTGCACATTTTAGAGAAATAAACTTCTATTTTGATTTTTTTAAAAAAAAGAATATATGTGTTTGTTTATTTTATGTCTACCCCACTAGACAAAAAATTCCACAAGGGTAAGAAATATCATTATTTACAAATATATATCCAGTACTTATCATGGCATCTGGCACATGGTAGGCCCTCAATTAATTTTCGTCAAAGAAACAAATACTGAAGTCTTTTGGTTCCATTTTCTTTGTTTTATTTTGTGTGTGTGTGTGACCAGATCTAGTGTTAGGAAAGACCTCTCATGCTCTGCTGGTGAGGGGTAAAAATTAGCACAATCATTTTGGAGGGCAATTTTTTCATATTTTACAATATAAGTCAGATGTTATCTCTTCTCTGCTCACAACCTTCCGATGACTTTCTATCTCTCGCGAGTCAAAGCCAAAGGCAATAAAGGCCTACAAGACTCTACATCATCTGTCGTCTCCCCATCCCTCCACCTCCCTGGCCACATGGGCTACTGCTCTCTTCCCATTCACTCTACTCTAGCCACACTAACTTCTTATGATTCCTCAGTACCTTAGACGCGGCCCTGGCTCAAGGTCTTTACACATTTGCCATTCTCACTGAGAGGAATGCTCTTCTCTGGATATATAAGTGCCTTTCTCCCTTCCCCTCCTTCAGGTTTCCCTTTGAATGTCACTCCAGCAGGAAGATCTTCTCTGACTACTTCATAAAAATAGTCATTCCACCCATGCCCAACCCCAGAGCTCCTCATCCCATTACCCTGCATTATTTTGCTCCAGATCACACATCATCACCTGACATATTTTATATATATATATATTTTTTTAATTGTATGTCTTCCCTCACTAGAATATCAGCTCCATGAGGACAGGGATTTTTTTTTTTAATCCACGGCTATATACCCAATGCCTTCAAGAGAGCCTGGCACATTGTAGATTCTCAATAAATATGTAGGGAATGAAAAAGTGAATGAATGAATGAATACCAAGAGCCTGAAAAATGTTCATGACATTTCAGCTAGTAACTAATAAATCTATTTCTAGGCTTCCCTGGTGGCGCAGTGGTTGAGAGTGGTTGAGAGTCCGCCTGCCGATGCAGGGGACGGGGGTTCGTGCCCCGGTCCAGGAAGATCCCACATGCCGCGGAGCAGCTGGGCCCGTGAGCCATGGCCGCTGAGCCTGTGCGTCAGGAGCCTGTGCTCCGCAATGGGAGAGGCCACAGCAGTGAGAGGCCCGCGTACCGCAAAAAAAAAAAAATCTATTTCTAAGAATCCGTGCTAAGTAAATAAGAGATCTAGTTGTACAGGGGTCTATTTACCAGGTTTTCCTTTACAACATTACTTATAAGGGTAACAAATTAGAACTAATCTTCATGTCCTCTTATTATAAAGGAGAAGTCAAATAAAATGTCATCCAAAAAATTTAATGGAATATTATGCAATCATTTAAAATTATGTCATTATAAAATTATATTAATGACATGGGGAAATGTTCACAATGAAATATTAAATGAATAATTCATGATACCACAAAGTATCTGTAGTATAATCTCTAATGTGAAAAACTAAACATATAGATACAGTATATGATAATTTTAATGTATGTAACAAATATATAGAATACATACATATACGTACATATAATAATAGAGAGAGAGAGAGAGAGAGAGAGAGAGAGAGAGAGAGCGGGAGAGAGAGATGACTAGAAAACCTTAGAATTTCCATAATGGTTATTGTTGAGTAATGGGATTATGGGATTTATGGGTGATTTTCCTCCCCTTTATGGATTTTTTCCTGTACTGTTAACTTAAAAAGACAATGTTATAATAAGAAGGAAGAAAATCAATGATATCCTTGTAGATAATCTAGTTCTAAACAAAATCACTTTTGGCTTTTTTTGCCGGATAAAATAGCAACAAAATGCAGTCAATGGAACTGAACAAATGGACATGCAACTTTTTAAAATAGAGGGCTTAAGTGATTTATTTTGTCCAAGTTAATGTTAAGTAGCTCCTACTAGCTCACAGATAACAGCGTCATTTGTCTCTTACGGTCTGGCTCATTATAATAACATCTGCTGTTCGCTTACAGATAGATATTTGTTCTTCCATTTTTAGGTCAGGGAAAAAGCATCCAATTTATCTAAAAATGGAATGAAGCCACAGAATTTAGTTACTTAGGAGTAACTGTTGTAATGTACACACAGTAGGTATGAAACAGTTAAATACTGGGCCAGACAGTTCCTTTGATGTTATATTTGCTGTGGGGATATTTGTCCTAAAAGCCAGAAGTACCCAGAGAAAAGAGTAATAAGTGATCATGTTCCCAGAAGCCTTCAGCACAGGGGAAATTCTTTTTTCTTGCCTAAAACCATGAAGTTCTGACTACAAAACTTCCCCGTGCACAAGAGCAGGAGACATTCCAGTACATTCACAGAAGGCATTCTGGAGCTTTAAAAGGGAATTAACACAGCAGAGAAGCATCGCATGGATGTATGCACTTGCAATTAAGAATAAAAATAAGCAAGGGGAGAGCACTCAAAATCCAATCACCAAACCCCGTGAAATGGAGTCAGGAGACCTGTATATTTTAAGGACAGAACTTCGTGCAAATGCAAATAGACTGAGGATGTGCCCGCACTGATACCATCCTGTCTGGCTGAACCAGGGTCAGATACAGACGTAGACATGAGGGGTCAGAGACAGGGCTGTGAAAGAGTAGAATCCAGATCAGAAGGGTGACAGAAGCACTAGCAGGAATGAATCTCACAACTGCAGCTACTCCTAAGGCCTTAAATATAAGTTCACTCTCAGTAATAATAGTAACTATAATGATGACAATAATCTATTTAGCATGTGTTACATGGCAAAAATTGTGCTAGGTGTCCTTTACATTTATCAGTCCTTTTTAATTTTATATTTATCAGCAGAATCATCTGATGTCAACTCCTTAAGATACAGACGAGAGCGCCTAGAACCCATATTCTCCTATTTGTGGAAAGTTGACTTCTCTCTCCAGATTTTGGTTAATTCCCACTGGAATGATGTTCTTTTAGTTACTTGTGACTCCAACTGCCTCCCTTCCATTGTAGGATATATACAGTCCTGAAGTAAAATCATCACCAGTTATGCTTTTACTAGGACTGGATGCACCTACCTGACGTCACAGTCTACAGTCTCTGTCCTGGACCCTCTCAGTATTGACAAGGTGATAAGAGCACGTAGACCCAGTGCCAAGTAGGGCAGCCCTGACTAAGGAGCCTCTCAAAATCCGTGCCTCTCCAATGCCCCCACTCACACACCACTTCCCCTCAGATTAACCACTATCGATCCTCCAAACTGCTCCTCCCTGGACAAGGGTTTGAACCTTTACAGCCTCTTCTGCATGCGCTCAGGTTCATTTATATCCCTTTAAAATGTTGCCCCAAATTGCTATACATGGGCCTGTTGGATGGCAATCTGGTTGAAAGAAAGGGCTCCAGTCAGGGACTCTATCTGTACATAGCACTTTGTGGAAGACTGAAAAAATGTTAAGTCTCTAAAACAAATATTACCAGGAGATGTGGGGAAAAGGGGCCAGTGAAGGTGATATTACAGGAGGGCAAAACAAAACAGAAACAAAAAACAAACAGCAACGAAAACAAAATAAAACAGGCCATTCAAGAGCCTGGCTACACACAGGACTGAAGGGGGAAATCCAATCAGCACTGAGGACATCAGCATTATGACTTCTTCTGTCCCAGATTTTACACTTCTATTACTGTAGCTAAGATTGACTCACTGAATTCATGATCAACTAAAATTCTCATTTTAAAGTGTATGTCCGGGGCTTCCCTGGTGGCGCAGTGGTTGAGAGTCCACCTGCCAATGCAGGGGACACGGGTTCGTGCCCCGGTCCGGGAAGATCCCACATGCCGCGGAGCGGCTGGGCCCGTGAGCCATGGCCGCTGAGCCTGCGCGTCTGGAGCCTGTGCTCTGCAACGGGAGAGGCCACGACAGTGAGAGGCCCGCATACCGCAAAAAATAAAAAATAATAATAATAACAAAATAAAATAAAGTGTATGTGAGGCTTCCCTGGTGGCGCAGTGGTTGAGAGTCTGCCTGCCGATGCAGGGGACACGGGTTCATGCCCCGGTCCGGGAGGATCCCACATGCCGCGGAGCGGCTGGGCCTGTGAGCCATGGCCACTGAGCCTGTGCGTCCGGAGCCTGTGCTCCGCAACGGGAGAGGCCACAACAGTGAGAGGCCTGCATACCGCAAAAAAATAAAAAATAAAAAATAAAAAAATAAAGTGTATGTCTCCTGTCAGGTTGTTTTTTGGAGCCAGGGGCATGGTGGACATTTTTTGTTTATTATTTTGTTTGAATTGGCCACTCCTCCTAAGCTGTCAAGATCTTCTGGGGTCCTAAAGCCTTAGCAATCTCTTCCACTCTCATATCATTTGCAGATTTGCACCACAGTATCATTTGCTTAGAAAACACATATGCACATGTGCAGTGAAAGCTAAATAAATGTGGTTAGTTTTCACTTCTAGCATTCCATTCAGCTTTCTTGGATCCCTAATAAGGCAACAGTTGTCTTAATGACTCAATTAATCACTTCATACTAAGTAGAGCAAACATATGGACTTCAACGCAAAGGGTACTAGAAGTTAAACATTCAAATCTGCAATTAAAACGTAGGCTCTGTAAAACCTGCTACTGGGACAATCATGATATCCAACACTCTGGGATAAATAAAAATAACCTCTAGCTTGAGAAAAGGAAAGAGGATGGTGAAAAGTTTACAAATACAAGAAATACAAAGTGATGTTTTCACATTCAAACCCAATTCACACAAAACATCAGTGAGCAGGCTAATTAATACGGAAAGCAAGGATGGAAGAACCCTTCTCCCTCTGTAAAGGCATGTACCAGATTTGCGTGCCTTGGGCAACCTTACTTGTATTCTCATTCAGAGGGTACCGGTGAGTCAGCACTTTCTACTTCCCGGCTCATTGGCTCCCTCTGTGGTTTAAATACCTTTGCACATGGAGAAAAACAGATCAAGAACATTAGGGGATTTGTTAGTAGACACTCAGGAATTCCAAGTTCTAAAAACAAAACAAAATCATGGAGTCTTATGATTCTGGAGAACTCTATACATAGGCTTGGCCTGCTCCTTCCATACAAAGCAAGACCTGGAATCTCAAAATCGTGGGTTTGAGCCCTACCTTGAGGGCTTCGTGGGAGCTGAGAGACCTGGATTTGGGTACTACAACTAACTAGTTCTGTTCCCTTAAAAAAGTTAGAGCTCTGGCAAATGAGGGATTGGATGAGATAAATGACTTTCAAACCCTTAAAGTAGTTGAAATTTTTCAAAACGCAGATGAATCTTACAAAGTCTTAGTTAATAAATGAGATTAAAAATATATAAACAGAGGCTCTGAGTAAAGCAAGGTGGTAGCCCAGATTCCTGCCAACTTAGCCCCAGAAACACCTCTGAGAGACTCACGAAATTTCTATAAGCACAGTTTGAAAACCAATAACAAGGCCCCTTCCAGTTCTATAGAATTCTATTCTGGCTTATAATAGAAGAAATGTAAGCTACTCTTCAGCTCCTACATTCTATGGGTATATAATGCAGAGGCTTCGAGACCTGTAACAGATTGTCCAAATATAGTCGGGTCACAAAAGAGGATGTGATCGGTTCTACCTGAGGAAGTAAGAGAAGCTGACCCTTGATCTGAGTCTTGAAGGATCAATATCAGTTTATCAGGAAGCAGATTTGGGAAAGGAATTCAGGGCTGTGGACACGATATATTGCCATGGTAGGAAGGTGCAAAACACCATGCAGCAGGGGAGACAGACTGGAGACAAAGATGTAGATGTGGGCAAGCAGGTGTCTGACCATGAAGACATCTATGTCTCGCACTAAGAAGTTTAGACTTTTCTTGTAGGCTGACACCACTGCAATGTTTCAAACAGCAGTGTGAGTTAACCCCTCTTTCTGGAACACTTTTTCTCCAACTCCCTTCCTTTCTCATCCTTCAGGATTCAGCTTACATATCATTGACTCTGAAAGGTCATTTCTTACCCTTTATCTAAAGAGGGCCTTCTTTCTCTCTCCCCTCCTTAGAACCAAAGTTCTGTGAGAGGTGGGGCCTTGGCAACCTGGTTCACTGTTGTATCCCCAGCACCTAGGAGAGCGCCTAGTGCATAATAAGTGCTCAATAAATATTTGTTGCATGAATGAAAGAAACGAAAGTCTGTCTGCAAAGCCTGGACTCACAACCACCTTTGCAATACCTCTTCGGCTGGGCTTGTTTTATTAGTGACCCCACCTTGAAATGAATACAGGATAGCGGGTTGACAAAGGCAAGGTATCCAACAAATAAGAGGCAAGAATGAAAGCTGCGGTGTCTAACTATAAGAAAGGAGCACTCTGTATATAGAAGTTTCCATAGTGGTCTTAACATGCTGATGCCCATCCAGATATACCTACCTAACTACTGGGAGATCTAGGCCCCTGGGAAGATCTGTCCTATTATCTTGCACTCAGAGCAGCTCTGCTGACGTAGAGGGATTTATTTTATGCGTTAAAGTCATAATCACATCCTTCTACATATCGAAACGCATTCCATCTTTCCAACCAAAATTAAGTACAATGAACCTAACTGGCTGGAAGGAGGCTTATTACTATCCCCGGCAAGTTATTTTCCCTCAATTTCCTCAATTGTAAAACAGAAATTATAGTAGCAATCCCCTCATAGGTTTGTAATGATGATGAAACCAAATAATACACATAATGCACTTAGCACTGCACCTGGCATGTAGAGCATGCTCAGTCACTGTCAGCTTTTACAATCATTATTGTGACCAGTAGCATTATTAACACAGTGAAAGTGTTTATGAGGAAGAGCAATGCATTTTTGTGAAGGGAGCTGAATTTCCCTTTCATAAACCTGCCTCTCCCTGCACAGCAGGTTCCAGACCCCGACCACAAAGGCCATAGATTTGATATCTGTTCCTCCCCAGCAATATCCTGAGAACTGCCTTTCATTTGTCTTTTTCCCTGACTAATAAACCGTTTACCACTAATTACTTACAAGCATTTTCTGCTGCATAGCTTTATATTTGTTTATTATGTTCACAGCTGTCTTGCCCAGCAAGGATAGAAATCTATTATCTCATTATTATACCCGAATCTCCTGATCACAGCGTCCTTGCTTCCCAGCTCACTTCCACCAAAAGCACCTTTTGGCAGGACAGGATTTTCCTTCTTCCCCACCCTTTCCTTTCTATTCCCCACACACCTTGTAAGGAAAGGGGGATTTAGGGTAGATAAAAGAGACAAGAACTTTGTTGGCATATAAACCAAACCAATGATAGTTAAACTATGAGATATGATTTTTCTATGAGACAAACTATGAGATAAAAGATGGTCAAATATTTTCTTGTAGAGAGTCCACTCTGAAAAGATCATTTATTCATTGAAAAAAATTTTATTTAGCATATTCTACGTTCAAAGTTCTGGGGGTTTGGCTGTAAACAAAAGAATGCTAAATCCTTCCTTTTTATGAAGCAGACATTCCAGTACGGGAGACAGACAACAAATAATGTATGTATTACCAAATAAGGATCAGTGTTGAGAAAAATAAAACAGGGTAATAGAATAGAAAGTATTGAGTGCATGGCTGGAGGAAGCATGGTCAGGGTAGACTTTATGTGTGTGTGTGTGTGTGTGTGTGTGTGTGTGGTACGCGGGCCTCTCACTGCTGTGGCCTCTCCCGTTGCTCCGGACGTGCAGGCTCAGCGGCCATGGCTCACGGGCCCAGCCGCTCCGCGGCACGTGGGATCTTCCCGGACCGGGGCACGAACCCGCGTCCCCTGCATCGGCAGGCGGACTCTCAACCACTGCGCCACCAGGGAAGCCCCAGGGTAGACTTTTTAAGGGGGTGTCATTTGATAATTGGAAGTTTTTATGGGACTTCGAGGATTTGGTGCTTCCCCCTTGTGGATGAAGTCAAGACTGGGGTTGGGGGGAAGGGAGGGTGATAAAAAGATGAGAGGATCACAGAGACGGGGAAGGAAGTTCCCGGATGCTCACTGAAGATGGACTCTGCATGGAAAATGAAAGGGAATGTTTGTACCATGCTGCACATTATGAAAACCTTGCTCAATTAATAGTAAAATTTCTGTGGTAGCATCCTGGACTTCCAAACCTATATCATCAGGTGTGTTAGTCTTGAAGTTAGATTGAAAGGACGGTGTGGACAATGGAAAGCAGATCTGTTCCATACCATCTTCTCCCAGACTCCAGTGGAGAAGGCTCCAGACTGTTGAATAGACAAGGGAATGGCAGGTCAGAGTTCCAGGTGGTGACTGTCAGACAGCTCCCTCAAAAAGACAGAAAAGGTAGGAAACAAAAGAGTAAAGCCAAACCTTCTGATTGCTCCTGTAGACAAGGGAATGCTGCCCCTTTGAAAATGAGGGACAGCTAGGGAGACAGCCACAAACGTTTGGATTATAGCACTATTCTATTATGCTTACTAATAAAATCCATTATTGTCCTAGAGGTATTTAAGTACTTTACATTTAAAAAGTTTTTAATTGTTGAAAGCAACTTTTACATACATTATTTCACTTGATCTTCTGTGAAAGAGACAAAGCATGCATCGTTATCCAATGTTGTATATGAGGAAACTGAGACTCTAAGTGACTTGTTCAAAGTCCCCAAGTGAGTGGGAAATTCGAAGCCAGAACTTTCTGCTTGCTTAAGCAAGCATTTACTGAGCTTCTATATTCAGCCCAGCACTGTTTGGAGCACCAACAAGATACTGAAATCATCAAGTATTATGTTTGCATACATAGTTTCTGGGAAATCACTGACAGTATAAATATATAAACTATCATTGAATATCATTCCTTTGAATTAAAAGTTAATAGAAATCTATAGGGGAGAAAAACCCTCTACCTAAACCTTGCGCTTTACACCAAATTAACTCAAAATGGATCACAGACCTAAGTGTAAAATGCAAAATTATTAAATTTTTAGAAAAAGCCATAGGAGAAAATCTTCAGGACCTAGGGCTAAATGAAGAGTTCTTCGAGATGACACCAAAAGCCTGCCACATGAAATAAAAAATGGATAAATCAGACTTCATCAAAATTAAAAACCTTTGATCTGCAGAGGACCCTATTAAAGGGATGAAAATACAAATTTCCATACTGGGGAAAAATATTTATAAACCACAGGTCTAGATATGATACCACTCTAAAATATATAAAGAACTCTCAAAATTCAACTGGAAAAAATCCATTTAGAAAATGGAGAAAGGTAGGGGCAAGGAACAGACATCTCGCTGAAGAGGATACAGAGATAGCAAAGAAGCACATGAAAAGATGTTCAACATCATCGGGGAGATGCAAATTAAAACCACAGTGAGATCTCACTACACCTTCAGAATGCCTAATATAAAAAATAGTGAGAACAACAAATCCTGGCAAGGATGTGAAGATACCGGATCACTCATCCATTGCTGATGAGAATGTAAAATGATTCAGCCACTCTGGAAAACAGTTTAGCAGTCTCTTAACAAAACTAAAGATGTGTTTACCATACCACCCGGCAACTGCAGTCTTGGGCAATTGCCCCAGAGAAATGACAACTCATGCCCACGTAAAAATGTGTACACAAATGTTTCTAACAGCTTTATCTGTAACAGCTGAAAACTGGAAACAAGGCCCAGATATCCTTCAGCAGGTCAAAGGTTAAACAAAATGTTCACATCCATACCATGGAATACTACTGAGCCATAAAAAAGTAACAGTTTATTGATACACTCAACAACTTGAATGCACCTCAAAGATATTATGCTGAGTGCAAAGAGCCAATCTCAAAGGTCACATACTATATGATTTCCATTTACATGCCATTCTCAAATGACAAAAGTACAGAGATAGAGAAGACATTACTGGTTGCCCGGCATTAGTGATGGGGTGGAGGGATATGGGTGTGAATATAAAGGGTTACCTTAAGGGAAATCTTTGTGGTGATGGTACACACAGTTCTGTATCTTGATTGTGGTGGTAGTTACATAAATCTACACGTGTGATAAAATCACATAAAACTACACACATACACACACATAAATGCATGTAAAACTGGTAAAATCCAAACAAGCTCTTTGGAGTGTACCAATGTCAATTTCTTGGTTTTGATATTATACTATCATTATGAAAGATGTTATCATTGGGAGAAGTTGGGTGAAAGATACATGTGACTTCTATATACTATTTTTGTAATTTCCCAAGGATCCATAACCAGTTGACAATTAAAATATGAAAGAAAGTGAGTGAATGGGATCTTTGTGTATTTCTGAAGAGAATTCCTTCTAAGATGAAACCTTCTGGAGAACAAAAACAGCACACAACAGCATAGGGACTGGACCAAGGATGAAAATACCCTGAGCCATTATTTATCCTCTTTGATTTCTGTGGTTTTGTCTTCTCTGTCACAGACCTTGCTCCCCTGGCCATGTGTGTGCCTATCTGACCTAGGCCAGGTCAATCAAAATCCTGTATCTCCTTGAGTGTGAATTTTGATCCAAGAAATGGTACATAGCCCAAGCCAGGCCACCGAGAATCTTTCTCTGGGGTTTCCAGAGTTGGTGCTGAGCAAGACAGTGGTAGGCTTTCTGTTCCCCAATGGATTTCAAAAAAGCAAATATATAACTCCCATACCTTCCAGGAACCATGTCCCTAGCTAGTTGGAAGAACCTGAGAGAAAAAGGCCAGCATGCAGATAGAAGCTGCAACAGGAGCTGGAAAAGGAGCAAAGAAGAGACCAATTGCCGCATGCATCCCTGGATACATTAGATCCTGAGGCCAGATCCATCCATCCTTCTCAATACCCTGATCCAATAAATTCCTTTTCAGCAATTATGAGTGTGTGTTGGATTTTCAACTAAAAGTTTTCTGAACAGTGTAATCTTTTAGCATCTCAATTTGCATGTCTATAAAATGAGAATATCTGATGTATTTGCCTCACAATTTTGCAGTAATAATCAAAAGAGACAGCAGACATGAATGTTCTTTATAGCATTGTATAAATGTAAGGGGCTGATATCTATTATTATAGAGACAAACAAAGAAAAATACTCCAAAAAAATTCTAGCTCCTTTCCTCAGGATTTTCAGAACAATTGTATTCCAGTAATTTCCAAAGCAACATTGAGAGTAAGAAACAAACACAAAATGTCACTATAAATAGATTTTTTAAAAAATTATTATGATTCATGTTCAGTGATTCATTTATGACTCAGAAAAAAACAACCAGAAACCAGCATTCACATACATACAAAAATCTTCTCTAAAATTTAAAAATCTAAGAAAAGTTTAGAAATGCATGTGAGAAGAAGCTCCTATGTCAGAATTCTTTTAATTGAGCTATACTTCCATTTTGATCAGAAACCTCCTGCTTACGTTATTGTATGAAGCCACTTTTACATACTGTCCATTGTGGTCAGATGGATTCTCTAATTCTTAAGTGGACTAAAATCCTCAACAAGTTGCTTGTTTCTTTCTTTTCACCTTAAATGGGTCAAATCTCAATTGAGTTCAAATGGCTCCTTTTTCCTAAGTTATAAAAAGCCCAGCCAAACTCCTGTATTGATATCAATTAAATTTCATTTAAAGCTAGACACCTACTTATAACTGGTAAGCCCATGAGACAGCTGGAGCTGGGAGGGCTTTGCCCAGTGGTCGTGGACTAAAACCCTGTGCAAGATGCGGCAGGTGGGGAATCTACTCTCAGCACGCAACATTCTACCTGGATCCCAGGAGCCCCAGGCCGCACAGACAAGCAGGGTGTTCACCCCTATGAGCCACATCTAGCTTGTGCAAGAGGATATTTGTGCAGGGTAAGGCTGGGGAGTCAAGAGCACCAAAGCCAAGAGAGGAACAAGAAAGAGAGTAATAGGAATCAGCTACCCTGCTAGCCTCTGAAATGTCTGGAAACAGAAAGCGTTTAGCAGCCACAGTGAGGCTAAGTAGTACTTGAAAGTGTGAGGCGGGGGGCAGTTACTCAGAACCATCTGAGAGGCTGCATCCTGGGCTTACGTCTCAGTTTTGTCCACCAGATAAAACATAATTCTCAACTTAAAAAAAAAAAAAGAAAAGGAAGTGTGAGGGGGAAAGGAGCCAATGAAAAGGGTGGTTTGTTTACAATGAGAGCTCTGCAGATTTACCTTTAGCAAGTGGTTTATTTCCCTTCCAGCAATGCCACTCTGTAACAAGTAAAGCGGAAGCTACACTTTTGATATTTCCTGAAATGTAAAGGAATGGGCATGCATTTCCTCTCGCATCAAACATGCACAACGAGCCAAGCCAGTTCCCCTCTCACGCTGGAGAGCCAAAGCCATGGTCGCGATGCTGACCACCAGTTACTGCATTCTCATTCCCTCACAGGGCAGTAGAGAATGGTGGTTAAGGACCCAGACTTACACTGAAACGTAAACTACCTTGGTTCTAAGCCCAATTCTACTATCTACTAGCTCTGTCACCCACAGACATCTCACTTACCTTCTGCGTCCACTTCCCTGCTGTGGGGCGCCAGATACTCTGCCTGCTCTCCCTTCCAATTCAGCGTTGCCATCGTCTTCAAGGATCTGTGCGATTCCCTCCTCTAAGACAGCCTAAAGAGAAGAATAGAGTTTTTCCTGTTATATAGCTTCTTTCTCTGCAAGCAAATCCACGTCTTTTGGTTTTGAGAGGTGTGTTCTCACTGTACCCTCTGGAATAACAGAAAGGGCATTAAAGCACAAGAACCATTGAAAATAAGGTCGTCATAAATAAGAGGGGATAGGAATGCTCTTCTGGCGACAGATATATGAGGGAATTATGGTTACAGAATGGAACGAAAATGATAAAAAAGAAAACTCTGACATTGTAAAAATGCTAAAAACTCTGACTATGTAAAAATCAAATCATTGGGGGCCATCTTAGAGGCAGCCTACCACACATGTAGTTTTAAAAATAAGAATTCCAACCCCTCACTGCTTTTCATAATATTTTTATTATCTCAAGATAGAAGTTATAGAATCTAATAATTCTTTTGGAGAAGCAATATTTATTCGAAGTTTAGGGATTTCTTCAGTTACACTGCTTTTTCTTCTCTTTTAAATCAAAAAGAATTTAATCTAGTACCTATTAAAAACAGCCAGTAAAGTATAATCCCAACTTGTAAAATTATATCTATGTATCTAGCTGTATAAATGCACAGATCAACATATGTAATTACATTTATTAATAAATATGTCAAAATGAACCAGACAATTGTTTTCTCAACAAAGTAAAGCCAAGGACACCTGCAGGAAGTACTCAAGAAAGGAAAATCTTCACCAAGGAGACATTTCGACCCCAAAAGTTTCAGCCACTGATGCTTCAAAAGGGAGCCCTTGGTCACTGCCTTTGTTTTATGGACTAAGATCCTGATACACAATTCATTCCCCTCTTTGGCAGAAATCAAGATGAATTAATTGGTAACCAGAGATTTCCAAGAAAACAGTCAAATCAAAGATTCAACATGTTAGAGAGGAAAGAGCACTAGGCTATGTCATCTTGGGAAAGTCTAGATCCCTCTCTACAAAGTGAGGGTCTTCGACAAAGCCACCCACAGGACTAGTCACTCAAGATGATGCAGGAGAGAAAAAATGGCACCATGGTCAAGTAAGTTTGGAAAATGCCAAATACAATACCTCTCTTGGAGTTTCCCAATGAACGCTGTCATATTTAAGGATTCAAGTACTTCTGAATAAACGTGTTTAAAACTATTTAATCTAAATTTTCTGTTTATAAAGCTTTTTGTGTCACATACATTGGCTTAAATATCACTATTATCCCATGAAGAAAGCATCGTTACTTTACAGATGAGAACATTTTTACTATTAGCAAGATCACTTTAAGCAAATAAGAACAATTTTTATATCCAATTCAGTTTGTGTTTCCATTTGAGAAACATGCACTAATCAAACTTCAAAATATGTAACTAGAGAATAGAACATTGCTGTTTACTAATACCAAAGTGACCACATTCTGAAAAACAGGGCAATAACTGAGTGTTTCACATGAAGCCATGGTAAGGAATCAAATCATGCTTTGTGCAACTGCTTTATTTTTCATTCCTCCACTAAATCCTTCCACTGCTCATACAGTCATTTCCAAAAGCAATTATATTTTAAACCGTTTAATTTTCAACTGAATATATTATTCAAAAAGTGATAACGTGTTTCATCTGCTGCCTCATGAACTCTGTTATTTTTTTATGTTGCAAATAAGAATGAAAGAATTAAAGTTTGAAACTGCCCATAGACTTAATAAGGATAACTTATCAAATAATTACAAGATGGAATCACACAGGGAGCCTTATTATGTTATGAGCAAAGAGTAAAATGTCTGCATTATGTCAATAGGGAGGAAACATTTTCGCTTTAAGCTCCAGTAAATACAGAGAAACAAGTAATAATAACAACAATAACAATAACAACCATTTACTGAATACTTACTATATGTAAGGCACTGACCTGAGTGCTTCATGTTTCATTTCATCCTTACAACTACCCATAATTTATGTACTATTATTAGTCATATTTGATGGTGAAGGAAAAAAACAACTAATGTTCAGAGAAGCAAAGTGACTTATCCATAGCTAGCAAGTGGTAGAACTAGGACAAGAACAAACAGCCTTCTCTTAACTTCTATGATAGGCTCTTCACACTCTATCTGCTCTTTAAAATTTAATGTTCAAAAAATGAAAAGAGATGCTATATAACACAATTTTAAAAATAGCTGAGAATCCAAAATGGCCTTCATCGACAATACGTCAGTATATAGTGATGCATTCCAACACCAGGTGAGTTCATAGCATCTTAAACCGAAACCTAGAAGGGCCCTTGGTAGCTGTCTTGTCCCATCTTGCATCTGATATTTTCAACAGCCTTCTTAAATGCCATAGAGCCTTAATTTCCTTGCTCCTAATGACATGAAACTCATTTCCACAAAACGAAAGACACTGTGCTTTGGGACATCTTTAGGTGTTTTCAAATATAAAGTCTTATTTTCACCCAAAATGGTCATTCTTTAAGTTTTACCCAGTTTTATTGCCAACTGATATAACCCAATGCTTGGTGCTTCTACATAACCATGTTTCCAATGTGACCCCCCGTCAGACAGCTACCTCATCTCCAGTTTAATATTTATGCTGTTTTAACCTTTTCTGGCTGAAAGCAAAGCCTTCCCTATCCAGCTTACCTTCCTTTAGAGGCATCCTAATTTGGCATTGCTCCCTTTAAATTTGAATACAGTATTCGTGACATGTTTAAATCAATACAACATTGGTTAGCGATTTATTCTGTGATCTGGACATTGCAGGGATCGCATCCCCTTTGTAACAGTCACATCAAACTGTTGGCTTACAAAAATATATGTCTTTTTCACATAAACCACTTCTAAGTCAGGTCTCCTCTAACTTGTGATAACATTTTTTAAATTAAATTCAGAATTAAACAATTATTTTTCTATAAGTCTCCATCTGCTGATTTCAGCCCAGCATTCCCATCTGATCATTTTGGAGGATCCTGACTCTGTTCATTTGTTTCCCAGGTTAAAGCCACAAAACTACTCAGTTCATTACAGTAATTCCATAGAATCGCTACCTTTGAACTTGTACCTCATACTAAATCCAGCACCGAGAAACACTATATAAATCTGACATTTGCCTTCTAAGAGAAAAATATGGATAAATGTGTCTCTCGTAGGGAAAAATATGTTTAACATTTCATTAAACTACTTGGGCAACTATTTTTTCCTCCCCCCGCCCCCAGCAATTCTAAGAATATTAAAACCACATTCTCTATATAAATGCACTTTTAATCTACCATGACTTCTCAGTCTGGGGCACACCAGTTTAATTATCAACAAAATATAAAAAGTTCAGACTTCTCAGATTCACTCATAGTAAGAAAAGTAGTGTAACATCAAACCATTTGAAAAGTACTTAAAAGATGCCTATAAATCCATACTTGTGACTTACCTGGTCATGATAAGTTTTCAGTACCTTCCTTTCTTTTTCTCACCTTGTAACTTTGAGCTCCATGTTCAACTCTATGGAAGGGACATACCCTAGTGCCTGTGTGCCATACTGGGGACAGAGTGGAACCACAATGTGTCAGGCATTGTTGGAGAGCAAACCTGAAAGCAAGCACACACACTCTCCCTGCCTCCAAGAAGCTCACAATCTACTGGGAGACAAGAGTAATTCACCAGCATGTTGAATTTCTTCGTGAAAGGGAGTGGAGAAAAAAGCATCGGGAGAGTGTTTATGACTAGAGTACACATGAAGAGAGCAGAAGCAGATAGAACAGGAAAGAGAGAAAGGTTGGATAAAAGGCTTGAAGGTCAGCCTATGAAGTATTAACTTGAACCTTTAAGCAAGAGAATAGGAGAAAGGGCATCAACGTTTTTAAGTCAGAGGGTAACATGATCAGACCTATGTTTTGGAAAGATCCTCTGGTGGTCATGTGAAGAGAGGAGGCGTGTTATGAGGAAATACTGGTGACACAGGAGGCCAGGGAGGAGGCTATTACAGTAGTGTAAGTGGCAGATAATAAGGGCTTGAATTAGGGAAACGGCAGAGAAAGGACAGAAGGAAGCTTTGAAAATTTAGGCTGAGGGAGAGGACAGGATTTCTAGTGTGGGTGACTGAATTGATGTAGTAAGAAGAGTAGGTTCAGGGCTTCCCTGGTGGCACAGTGCTTGAGAGTCCGCCTGCCGATGCAGGGGACACGGGTTCGTGCCCCGGTCCGGAAAGATCCCACATGCCGCGGAGCGGCTGGGCCCGTGAGCCTGCACGGGCCGCTGCATGGCCGCTGAGCCTGCACGTCCGGAGCCTGTGCTCCGCAACGGGAGAGGCCACAACAGTGAGAGGCCCGCGTACCGCAAAAAAAAAAAAAAAAGATGAGTAGGTTCAGAGGGGAAGATGGTGGGAATAATGAGATGCCTATGACACATCAAGGTAGAAAGATCCAGTAAAGAGTTTCAAGTATGGTTCTGGACTTCAGGAAAGGAATCATATCTGAAAATTAGAATATCTGATTCCTTTGATGACAGATGCAGGATCCAAAATGAATTTGCTGCTCAGACTAGAATAATACGTGAGCGTACATGGGGCTCTCTGAAGCTGAAGCAGACTCTGAGCCAGAAATAAGCAGGCAGGAGACATACTAGGGAGGGGTCTTGGGTTCAACACCTGTGAAAGGAAAGGAACCAGGAATCAGTAGAGGGACAAACTGATATGTGATACAGTCCCGGTGAAGGTCCAGCTGACTCCCCAGAGGGAGCAATGGGCCTGAGATGGCCCTGAAGAGTGGTCTCAAAGGGAGGGAGGACACTTTCTACCCTTGAGCTGATCAGTCAGTAGATGGAGGCTGCCCCTAAAAGTAAGTGTCACCTTGGCAAGGTAGTCTTCTTTAGTTGAGGCCTTCTCCAAAGATTTATGACAGCTGAGGGTTATTAACACGAGCATTCCCAGCAGAAGGAGAAATAAGTTTTTCATTTCTGAAGAGATCTAGCGATGCATCCCAGTGTCAACCACATGCACCAAAGTTATCAAGATGGGTTAATATAAAGTCCTGCACTTGATCGCCCAAATACAACTATAGTAATGCAGGAGAGACATGACTCAACACTCGTAGAAAAGACTATGGCCCTTTAGTTGACTATATGATCAATATGAGTATTGCTGTGGCTCTGCTTTAAAAAAAAAATAAAGCTAAAGTAATCTTAGGCTCTATCAATGAAGGTATAGCATCTAGAACTCAGCATGTGAGCATTCTGCTCAACTCTGTTACGGATAAAATCTCACCTGAAGTGTCAGTTTCAGTTTTGAGTATTACCTCAAATCCACCGTTAACAAACTAGCATATGCCCAGCTCTTGATAACCAGGACAGCACAGTGAGGAGACTTTAAAGTCAGCCATGAATAAATTAATTGGAAATACATCCAGAAATTCTATGTAATAAAGAGTTTTATCTTCAAAGATTTGGAGGACTGATATATGGAAATAGAATTACATGTATTTGTGTTATCCCACAAGTAGAAACCATGGCTGAAAACAGATTCTGTCACACAATAAGGAGGAACTTTCTAAGGATGTAAGCCACTCAACAGTGGAACAGACAGCTTCAGGACCCAATCTCCCTCGAATTTGTTGATCTATGTTATCTGATGATAAAAATGCAAAACGCAATAAATGAGATACTGGTAGTCAGATCTTGGTAAATTGCAAATGTCTATCTCCTCCCTCTGTTTACACCTCTTTCTCAAGTCTGTATTCTCAGTGACATGAGAATTACTTGTTCACACCAAACAAGTTGCTTAGTAGGAGGAAATTAAATGTATCTAATCAAATCTATGTAAATGTCATGCTGAATAAAAGTTGCATATCTTCAGAAATCGCACATGTCACAACACTCTATGCATTAGAGCAGATTTGTTGAACAAATATGTTAAATAGGAATCCACAAGAAGTAAAAACGAAATGGATTAATAAACCCGTAAGTACTAGCAATGGAAGAGGCCAGTTATGCAGAAATCCCCAGCCTTGAAGTATGTGCGGGCAGAGACCATGAGAAGCTCACTGCAATCAAAGAGCCCCTCGCTCTGGAGTCCCATGCTCAAACTCTTAGCTGCCCAGTACTTCAGATGCTCGCCACGTGTAGCTATTTAAGTTAAAATAAAAATGAGTCCCTCAATCACACTAGCCACCTTTCAAGTGCTCAGTGGTCATGTGCAGCCGGTACCTACCATATTGCACAGTACAGATCGAGAACATTTGCACCACTGCAGAAATGTACATTGGATAGCAGTGTTGGGGAACCCTTGGCCAAAACCGCCCTCCCTGGCCAGGCACAGTAATAACCACTTGCATGAACTGTCTCACAACAGGAGGTCCCGATAAGGAACACAGTACTGACCAGCTGCCACCAAAACCAACTGGAGGAATTCGGGAGAGGCCAAAAGGAGGGAGGAGATGCCAGCCGATATTATGTCCTGCCAACCTCCCAGAAACGTCACACTGGAAACCATCTTGACTAAGAGATGCGTGCACCACCGGAAAGGGCCCTGAGTCCAACCAAACATGGACACGAACAACATGATTGGCCAGAGACAACCCAGAGAGCTAGCCCCACCATCATAAAACCTAAGACTGTGAGCCGCGTGGCAGAGCAGTTCTCTGGCTTCCCTTACCCTGCTGCTGTCCAACTGGGCGCCCCTGTTCAATAAAGTTTCTTGCTTTGTCAGCGCGTGTGTCTCCTCAGACAATTCATTTCCGGGTGTTAGACAAGAGCCCACTCCCAGGCCCTGGAAGGGGTCTCCCCCAAGTAGTAGCAGTGTCTCAACCCTTTCTTCTGGAGTTAACATAATTACATAAATACTACAAGTAAGTTTTCACCTCTCTTCCTTCTCTCTCTCTCTCTCTCTCTCTCTCTCTCTCTCTCTCTCTCTCTCTTCTTTTTGGTTAAAGCTATCGTGGTTCAGAAGTAACTTCTTCAGACCAACTTCTCTGATGAAGTGGCTTCCTCCTTCAGATGTCATCTTAGAATGACTCCCAACTATTCACATGGACCTGAGGAAAGAACAGGCTCAGTGTGTAGCGGATGGCTCAACCCAACGTGAAATCATGGATTTTTAGCCACTACGCAACAGTTAAATGCAATTGATTTGCAGATTTATCTTCTTTTATTTTTAAAAATATTTATTTATTTACTTATTTATTTGGCTCCACCAGGTCTTAGTTGCAGCATGCAGACTCTTTATTGCAGCATGTGTGATCTAGCTCCCCGACCAGGGATCAAACCCAGGGCCCCTGCATTGGGAGCATGGAGTCTTAGCCACTGGACCACCAGGGAAGTCCCTGAAGATTTATTTTAAACCAAATAAATAGTATTGGAAAGATCTTGGGAATATTCTTTACCAGTAGCAGATTTCCTCCTTCCCCAGCTGCTCAGTTTTGCCATGAGTCTCTAAAGGAAAAATTGCTTTACCAAGAAGGGGATAAAAATGAAAGAGTCATAACATTGCATGTTTTCCTTATATAACATCTAGAAGCCAAAGGCATTTTGGGTATTTTGCTAAAATATAAATGCACATAAAAAAACATATATTACAACCTATGGGTCTTATGAGGAAAACAGTTTGAGAATAAAAACCACATGGATCAAGAGGAAAGAATAACTGAGAAGAGATTTATATGTGTCCATACATAATATCAACATTTCCAAATTCCAGACCCAGGAACAAAATAGACTGATTTGGTAGTGATTGGTAGTGGCTGGGAACAAAGAGAGGTTCCATTTTTGCCTGTAAGGCAATGGGCCAACTCTTCAGTGCCCACGCCTGCAGGCAGTAGGGAGATTGGGACAAGGGAGCCTTCCCTAGGACTGAAAGTTAACTCAAAGGATCCAAACCCAATAGAAAATCAAAAGTCAAAAATGTTTGAACCTGATAACGCAAGGTTTCCTGTAGGCCCAATGAGTGTAGCAAGCTCAAAGTGTGGTAAACTTAAGGAGTGCTAGGTAACAGAGGTTACCCCAAGTAAGCCAGGCCATCTAGTCCTTCCCTTGTACCATGTAGGAGGCTCAGAAAGACTCAGGCTTCCTGGCACCAATACAGCTGGTAGAGTGAGGCAAGGCAGATAACAGGCAGAGACAGAGACAGAGACAGAGACAAGTACAAAGGAGCCTGGGGCTAGCTCCTCTATCTGACGGGTTGTGGAAACTCTGTCATAATGCAGACATGAGCCAGTTCTTCCGTTTCCACTCAGGTGAAGGAGTGGGGATAAAAGTAGGGGATTCACAGAGCAGTCTATGTTCAGACATCCCGCAGTGCATCCCACATCATCTAGAGGCCTGTTTACACGAGGCAGTATATGAGCCCAAAGGCCAGCATGGGGAAGGCAGGATCCTTTTCTGAGATTAGTTCCAAAGAGGACCAAGCCATGGAGGGCAGGGTGCGTGATTCAGGGCTTTCCTGGACCAAATCTGCTTGGCAGCAGAGGCAAGTATAGGGAGGTAAAAGAGAGGAGAAGAATACACTGCTGACTGGAGACCTAACCCTCTTTTGGGGAGACCACCTCTATTCCTCAGACTTCAGGGACAGACGAGATGAGGTAGAGGCTACTGAGATTTATAAACTCCTTTCTTATCAGGACTTATTGAGAACTGTGATGGCCTAACAGTACTGGGGAAGGCAGGGAACGTGCATGTGTGTCTCTGTGTTGTGTTGCTGGTGAGGTAAATACAAAGGAAACAAGGCCAGGCTGACACTCCACAACCGCAATAAAGCGTCCTGGGAAAACGCTCTCTTTGTTCTGATCATCATGCTGTTCCATAGCTCAAGGCATGTACCTTGCCTTCTATCTCCCCCCCTCCGGCAGTACTCAGAACTTTCTGACCAATAAACACTTCCATTAATAGCCCCATTAGATATTTCCTGGGTACAGCATGGTGAAAACTTAGCAAAAGGACCCAGAATAGGTTTCCAATGACCCTGCCTGAGACCCACTTTCCTCATGGATTAATTAAGACAGAAAATAAAGATTATCCCAAATTAAGTAGTTTCCAAGAAAATATTTGAACAAGAAGATACAAACCTCTCACACTCTGAGATTTCAACGTGTCATAGTGTTCTTCAGACATTCCCAGAGGGGTGTCATTCTAAAAACCAAACTCAAAACATCTGGGAAATAGCAGGACACCATATTCAATTTGACAGCACTTTTTTTTTCCTCTAATTTTCATGCCATCCCCACCCAACTGTAACTGCGCTTATACTCAGAATTTTTTAAAAAGTAAAAAGGAAGAGACTCAGCTAGGGCTTGTTAACATCACAGCTGAGCTTAGGAAAACATTAATGGAACTTCATTGGCTGCAAGGGAGCTTCCCTACTGAGACGTTCAGCCTCTTCATGCTACCATGTAACACACAGAAAACTAGTCAACTGATGCAGCCCACTGGAAACCACACTGCTCAGTCTAGCCCATAGGATCTCCATCCCATCTGCACATGAGAATCATCTACAAGCTTTTTGTAAAAATGATGTTCTTCCCCACCCCATCCCCCAACCTGCAACAATTAAATCAGAACCTCCAGCTGTGATGTCCAGGCAGAAGGAAGAAAGGAAGGAGGGGGGGAGGGAGGGAGGGAGGGAAGGAAGGAGGGGGGAGGGAGGGAG
>NW_021703779.1:122345983-122347055 GCF_005190385.1 Monodon monoceros
GGAGGGAGGGAGGGAGGGAGGGAGGGAAGGAGGGAGGGAAGGAGGGAGGGAAGGAGGGAGGGAAAGAAGTCAGGCCACTTATTCTCTATAGTATTCCCTTCCCATAAATGTAAAATAAGAAAGTTGGACTAAGCCATCCCTGACACTTCTGTCAGGTTTATGATTCTATAAACATGAGATTTGATGCCTCAAGACATGTTTCAAGGCCAAGTATTGCTGTTTACCACATATGTGTTTTTCATTTTAAATATGATGTTTATTTAACTTATAAGACACGTCATTCAGAGAAAACCATCTAGTACTAATTTTGGAGTAAGGGATCCCTACTTAAAGATGGATTGTCCTATATGTAATAGTCACATACAAAAGGTTATAAACTTGTCCTACACTCTATGATGGGACCTGAAACACACCATCAGCCAAAATGTACTATGCTAGCGGTATGCTTTGCTTGTATATTATACAGTTGACCCTTGAACAACAGCAGGTGTGAACTGCATGGGTCCACTTGCATGCAGATATTTTTCAATAGTGACTAATACTCAGATGTGGGGAAACCACAGATACTGAAGACCGAGGGCTGCCTGTAAGTTATACACAGATTAAACCCCACAGTATTCAAGGGTCAACCATATATACGTAATATTTGTGAACATACTTCAGATACATACCTTGGATGATAAAAACAAACTGGAAGAAAATGAAAGAATGGAGAAAAACATTAAGCCAGTAGGCAAAATGTAGTGAAAACAGATTCTAGTTTTTAATCAAGGTTATATCCTTGTCTTCAGGGATAGAGTATGGAATAGAGGAGCAGAGTTTTCATGTAAAGTATAACCAGTTCCCTTTTCAGTAGACACCTGCCCCAGAAGAATAACATATATTTTATTGCCATCTTTCATCTGTAATGAGGCAGATTTATCTGTTTCCTGTGTTGGCTGTCCATCAAACAGGAGTCTGATCTGACTCAGCTACAAATTTTTCCATTCACAGTAAGTAATCACTAGCTTAAGCACAAAGCTTACAATTTAATACTAAACTCCAGCGTAGTACCGTCCCGCCTGCCACCTTA
>NW_021703779.1:122347065-122357986 GCF_005190385.1 Monodon monoceros
GCCACCTTAAAACGAATTTAATACTAAACTCCAGCGTAGTACCGTCCTGCCTGCCACCTTAAAACGAATTTTTTTTGTAGTGTTGATTCCTTCTTTTAGTTTTTTATGAGCTATGATAAGTGACAGTCTCCTCAGGTGCTCCTTCACAGAAGAGGTAGCAGCTTCACCCTTATTGAACACAGGAGTGTAAGTTGTCTACCATCAAGTTTCTTCCTCTAGAAATAGAGATAATAATGCTGACCTTACAAGTAATTATGGAGATTGCATAAAATCACCTATTTGACCACACAGCAAACTGTAAGTTACTGCAGTCTTAAACCTTTAAAAAAATCCTATAAAATGTAAGATGTAATTGTATTCATTATTCCCACTATCATCCCCTCTAAAATTACTCTTCTTCTCCTGCACAGAGTTCTATCATTAACATGTTATATTAATGTGATACTTTTTTTTTTTTACAAATATTGAACCAACATCAACACCAAAAAATCAAATAATTAGGTATATCTCTAACAAAAAATGTACAAGATCTATAATGGGAAAACTTCAAAACTCTGATGAACAAAATAAAAAAATATTTAATAAATGGAGATATAATAACTCTAAAATTTATTTGGAAAGGCAAAAGGTCCTCAATAGCCAGCACAATATTGAAGGAGAAGAATAAAGTTAGAGGAAAGATACTACTCAACTTTAAGACTTACTGTAAAATTACAGTAATCAAGACTGTATAGTACTGGTAAAAGAATAGACATATATGGGGGCTTCCCTGGTGGCGCAGTGGTTGAGAGTCTGCCTGCCGATGCAGTGGACACAGGTTCGTGCCCCAGTCCGGGAGGATCCCACATGCCGTGGAGCGCCTGGGCCCGTGAGCCATGGCCGCTGAGCCTGTGCATCCGGAGCCTGTGCTCCGCAACGGGAGAGGCCACAACAGTGAGAGGCCCGCGTACCGCAAAAAAAAAAAAAAAAAAAAGAATAGACATATATATATTTATATAATGGCACAGAGAACCCAGAAACAGACGCCCACAAATATAGTCAACTAATCTTTGACAAAGAGGCAAAGGCAATTCAATGGAAAAAAAAGATAGTCTTTTCAACAAATGGAACAACTAGACAGCCACATGCCAAAAAAAAAAATCCAGACCTTACACCTTACACAAAAATTAAGTCAAGGTGGTTTATAGACCTAAGTATAAAAAGCAAAACTATAAAACTCCTAGAAAATCACATAGAAAATCCAGGTGACCTTGGTCTGGTGATGACTTTTTACGTACAACACCAAAAACATGATCCATGAAAGAAATATTGGTAAGTTGGACTTCATTAAAATTAAAAGCTTCTGTTGGTGAAAGACCCTACTAAGAGAATGAAATGACAAGCTCCAGACTGGGAAGAAATCTTAGGAAAACATATATCTGATAAATGACTGATATCTATAACAGTAAAAAAACCTCTTAACACAACAATAAGAAAATAAACAATCCAACTAAAATAATGGGCAAAACATCTGAACACATACCTCAGCGAACAACAACGGCAAATAAGCATATGAGAAGATGTTCAACATCACATGTCATTACGGAATCTCTCAAAATAAAATGATGAGCTACCACTAAACACCTATTAGAATGTCTAAAATCCAACATAGTGACAATACCAAATGTTGGTGAGGATGTGAAGCAACGGAGAGCCTATTTCGTTGCTGGTGGGAATGCAAAATGGTCCACTTTGGAAGACAATTTGGAAGTTTCTTACAAAACTAATATTCTTGGGCCTCCCTGGTGGCGCAGTGGTTGAGAGTCCGCCTGCCGTTGCAGGGGACGCGGGTTCGTGCCCCGGTCCGGGAGGATCCCACATGCCGCGGAGCGCCTGGGCCCGTGAGCCATGGCCACCGAGCCTGCGCGTCCGGAGCCTGTGCTCCGCAACGAGAGAAGCCACAACAGCGAGAGGCCCGCGTACCGAAAAAAAAAAACAAACAAACTAAGCATACTCTTACCATACGATCCAGAGATCATGCACCTTGGGTATTTATGTCCACAGAAAAGCCTGCACATGGATGTTTACAGCAGCTCTACTCATAATTGCCAAAACTTAAAAGTGATGAAGATGTCCTTCAATCGATGTATGGATAGATAAACTGTGGTATATCCAGACAATGTAGTAGCATTCAGCACTAAAAAGAAATGAGCTATCAAGACATAAAAGACATGGAAGAACCTTAAACGCATATTACTAAGTGAAAGACACCAATGCGGAAAGGCTACAAAGTATATGATTCCAGCTACGTACATTCTGGAAAGGGCAAAACCATGGAGACAGTAAAAAGACCAGTAGTTATATTCTCCACTCTGAGTCTGAGGGTGTGTTTATCACCATTTATCATAACTGTTGCCCTATTCTTCTTATAGTAGAGATAATAATCTGTAGACAAATCTAAAAATGATAAGAAAACAAGAGCTGGATAATTAAATCCTCCTGGTTTTAATTTGTCTCTTTTTACAATTTGATTTTAAAATATAATTGACAGTATCATAAATGTTATTATTTTACATGTTTACACTATAATTCAGTAAAAATTAAAAAGTCTGATTCAGCTTTCTCGTAGTTTTTTGTTTGTTTTGTTTTTTTTAAGGAAAAAATATACCTGGTCTACTTCACTCATTTGTCTTCCTAGCCCTGATAGCCAGGTGAGTTTGCAACCCCTGCTCTACACGAAAGGAAAAATGGAGGAAGAGTATGAATGATTTTCACATCACTCTGGCAACTGGGTGGTGAATGGATAATAGTGGGGCAAGAGTAGCAACAGGAAAAGCAGGTAGGAAACTAAACTAGAGGTGACTGGGATAGAAAGAAGTGGCTAGACTGGAGGTATTTTCAATATACAACTTTGTGATGAATTTGCTCATGAACTAAGATTTGAAGAGTAAAAACTGGGGAAATAACAAATCTAGGGTTAGGGGTTGGAGTTCTAATTTGGACATACTAAGACGAAGATAGCTTATAAACATCCAAGTGGAAATACTGAGCATCCTTTGTACATATATGCAGTATTCACTGGATTTGATGACAAGAATTATCAAGTCACACTGGTGTCAGAAATATTGATGTTGACAAGAGTACATATTTTCATAAAAGTCAGATCATGGTGACATGAGTAGTGAATGGAGAATGAGGAAGTGGTATCCAGAAGTTACCCTACTCTTACAAGATGTTTGGATGTGAAGTAGAACTTAGAAGTGAAGCAGAAGCTAGAAGGGGATATGTGATCAAAATAGATTTTTGTTTGTTTGCTTGTTTTAGACAGAAAATACTAGAGCGTGTTTGTTGGCTGATGAGATGATACAGTAGAAAGAGAGAAACTGATGATACAGGAGAGAGAGAGGGAACAATTAATGGAGTGAAGTCCTTAGTAGGCAAAAGAGGAGGGGATCCAGGGCATAAGAAGAGTGTACACCTGTGATATGAACAAGGACATTTCTCTCACTGTGATGAATGGAAAGGCAGAGAATATAGGCAGAGATGCAGAAAGACTGCGAAACATGGTAGTGGGAAGGGAAGGATGAGGGGTTTCTTGTTTTATTAATTCTCTTTTTTTTCAATGAAATATGAGGTGAAGTCATCAGCTGAGTTGGTGAATGGGGAAGTTTGAGGAGCAAAAGGATGAAGGTGAAGCAAAGAGTGGTGACAGAAAGTGGTGAGCGTAATAGACTGGAGGTCTCAGTTAGAAAAGGATGTTTGAAACTGAAATTTCAGAAATGGTGTAAGGGAATTATGGGCAATTATATGGGAGTGATTATGTTTTAACTAAAATGTACGTTTTATGAGTACAAGAGCTTTATTTTCCTCACCACTGTATCCCAGACAAGCACACAGTAGTTGTTCAATTAGTACTTAAGTAAATGGATGAATATAAAGATGGCTCATAAAATATAATGGGTACGGAGATACCTGAGGTCAGGATGGGGAACATAAATAAGAGAAAGGGTAAATTAAATCATATCAGTGCAAGAATTGCAGTAAGTAAGCAAAAAGGATAAGAGGAAATGATTAGAGAGTGACATGCTTGAAATTGGAATTTCAGAATCGTAAACAAGGAACTTTGTGGCTGATTTGGGCTTGAGGAAAATGATCAGTGATAACAAGGTCACCCAACTGGAAGGCCAGAGTACTGAACAGGTTATGCCAGCAAAAAATGATAGGAATAAAGAGGAACACAGTGAACCAGGTACCACAGTCTTAATGAGCGTAGGGGTAGCGGTGATCAGGATGTGGACAGATGACATCAATAAGGAGATGAAGTGGGTAGTACAGCCTTATGACATATGTTTCAAAGTAGGGAATTTTGAAGTAAAAATTAAAAGAGAAAATATTTGGAGGAGTCACTGCCAATGATTTTTATTTAATTGATTGATGAACTGAAGGAAGATTGACATAGCATCAAATTCCTTTCTGTTGTTGTTCCTATTTTCATTGCCATAGTCCCCTGTGGTGGGCAGAATAATGGCCCTCGAAGATGTCCACGTCCATGTCAGCTCTGGAACCTGGATGTCACCTTACATGGCAAAAGGGACTCTGCCGATGTAATTAAGTTAAGGACCTTGAGATGGGGAGATTATCCTAGGTTTTCCATGTGGACCAAATGTAATCACAAGGGTCCTTACAAGAAAGAGATAGGAAGGTCAGAGCAGTTGCACATGTGATGACAGAAACAAGAGGCTGAAATAATGTGAGGAAGGAAACGTGCAAAGCAAGGAATACAGGCAGCCTCCAGAAGATGAAAAAGGCAACAGAACAGATTCTCCTCTGATAACGTTCAGAAGAAATACCACCCTACTTACACCTTGATTGTAAACTTCTGACCTCCCAAAACGAAAGCGAATAAATTGTGTTGTTTTAAGCCACTAAGTTAGTGTTTGTGTGTTACAGCAGCAGTAGGAAACTAACACAGTCCCTGGACACCATCACGAGCTATAGGAGAAAGTTGTCACCCCAAGATGACATGGCAGGCTTTAGGCAATCCTTGTCTCTTGCGTTTCAGGATAATGTGGCACCCTGCCTCATACTCATGCCTGTCACAGAACGTGCATGTGTTGTGCTGTGAAGTCCTTAAGGGAAGTAGCCTCCCTCCCTTCCATCTTGCATGTATATGGGTTGTTGCACTTCTCACAATAGTTTACAGTAACTAGTGTCTTATCTAGCTTTCCCCTGACTGTAACTTCCCTGTAGTTTTCCTATATATTCTCTATCGCCTTAATCTCAGTGCTTAGCAAAAGATTTATCCCTGTGCTCAGCACACGTGAATTAAACAGAATCTAGAAAGGGTGAAACATACCCCACTTACAGATGCCAGGAAGAAAGCTCAATACGTAAGGCATGGGCTCTAAAGAGGATAGAAACAGACAACCAGGATCACAGGGCAGGGCTGGAGAGCAGCAAACAAGCCTTACTGCTGAGATCCTGTTTGCTCCCTAGATCCCACTTGCCTGAGGTCAGGTGTGGTCCTAGAGCCTGACATGTCCTTTGTGAAAAAACACAACCCAAGCATAAGGTACTTGAGTGATGCTTGGCTCATTTACAAAGTCAGTCAACAAGTCTGGATTGTACAATAACTTCAAAAATGAGCAGCAAAATTAAATCTCATTAAAGATGTAACTTTTTGAATTGCCTTCTGAGTCAGTTTATGAGTCACATAAGAAAATTGGTCCCATTGTTTACTAGTCACACCCTATTTCTGAGAAAAATAGAAATTTATTGAATGAATCAATGAATGAATTTCAGGCTCCTCAGAAGACTTTCAACAATTTCCGAAGTAAAATATCTTCACTCAAAGGACAAAAAATGTGCCACAGGATCTAAAGGCCTCTTCTCAAAGAGATTACTCGGAGGAAATAGCAGACATTTACGTGTGTACCTTTTGATCTCTGTGTTAAACGTCACTTGCATTCCTTACCCCAGCTCACCAGGAGTAACTCTGGCACATTTAAAATGGACTTTGCCAGTTCCAGAGGTAGCTTATCTCAAAACAGGCTTTTGAACCCCCCAAAAAGCTACCTTGATTTTCTACCATGAAAGCTGACTGTAATTCATTCATTAATCCAACAAACATTTAAGTGCTTATCTGAACTAGGCACTGGAAATACCATGATAGACAAGACAGATTCCTGACATCACTGAACTCATAGTCTAGCCAAGAGGATAGACAGTGGATGAGCAATCTCCATGATGATGAGTTTTATGTCATGGGGAACACAGAGTGCTATGGGATTCTCCCCTAAACTGGGGAAAGCTTCTCGGAGGAAATGACCTTGAGCTGAGATTTAAGCAACAGATAGGGATCAGCTGGGTGAAAATGGCAACAGAAAAGAGTGGGCACAATTTCAGGCAAAGGATCAGCATGTACCTGAAGCAACAAAGAGCATGACTGTTTGAAGAATTAAAATAATTTCAGTGTGGCTAGAGCAGAAAGGATAAGACGGAAAAGGTAGGTGGGTCACTAGTATGGTCAAGTCCACGGGTCCCTACAGCTCATGTTAGAGATTTTTCTCAGGACCAGTCAAGTAAACAGGAAGAAAGAATGCCATCCAGATCTATGATTCTATGATGGATTTAATTTAGGTTGTATTTCTGTTGAGGTCCTCATTTCAGCTGAATAAAATATATGTATGTATGTATGCATTAAGGGTGTGTTTTAGAACAGGGAACTGGATCCTGGTACATGAAGACCAAGTCATAGGCGGGTCATACCAGAAAGAGCACCGAAGCTGGCTCTGAACCTAAGCACCAGCTGGTAGCAGCTACATCAAATGGCGTGAACTGCCTCTCACAGCAGCGGTTCCTCCTCAAAAGCTATGTCCAAACAATACGATGTCTACTGGTAGTGAAAGATCATCCTTGCCCAGATGCTGGATTCAGAGCCCGCTAAAGCAGAGGTGAAGCGATTTACCAGAGGCGTCTTTTGCCACACCCTGACTGTTCTATTTTGCGGCACATATTTGCATTAGAAGGTGGTGCATGGGCAGCTCTGCGCTCCCCCAAGAGGCCCAGCGTGCAAACAGCCGTGGCCGCACACGGCGGTCACTGTCATGTGTTGCCAGCAGCATAGGCGTCTGTGCTGACAATACATACAAAGAGCTCCCCCGCTACTGAGAATGCCTAACAGGTGAGGGGCACCGGAAGAAAATTTAAAACAAACAACAAAACCCAGAAACTCCATTTCTCTTCATCACGAACACCTTCATTATCAGTAGAGTCAAGCACTGCATTCGTGCTAAATACGGACCACCTTGACATTTAAAGCCCCATGTTGCTTTAAGATTAAATAGCTTCAGAGTGAGAAATGATTGCTATAGTAACAGATGATCCACAGTTCTTTTAAAAATAAACTTCCATGTCAAAGCAAGAATCCATTCGAACTGTGTTAATAATAAGCAAGCAAACTGAAAAAGAGAAAGGCGGTGTTTAAAAGCATTGAATGTTTTCCATTTTTATTTCTTTAAAGAAACTACATAACCATGCCTAGAATAGAAATTTTGCATCGAATCAAAGAATTCCCATTTGCTCAACAGCAAGGGAGAGCTTTGCTTTTTCAGCGAAAACATTTCTTGCTTTTTATACCTAAGATTTTAATAAAGGGCACAACATTTGCAAATGTGTTTGGTTCTTTTGAGAAGAACAAAGACCCCTCTTTTTTTAAGGGATTGGCTCTTAACTAAACAGAGGGAGGCTTTGCTACGAACACGGACTGAAGTTAGACTGACTTCAGTCTTCCTTCAATTTTCTATTTATGTGATTCTTTATGTGATCTTAGATAACCAGTTTTCTCCTTTTCTGTGGCTTAGGTCAAATGCCTGAAAAAAATGGACAAATATTTCAAGACCCCTTGCCCAGCATTAACTACAAGAGTCAGAATTAGTCAACTGGGTCCCCAGTGGCACAGGGCTCACAGAGACCTGGGATCACATCCCTGCCCAGTAACTTGTGACCCTCAGCTAGTCCCTTCACTTTTCTAAAACTCACATACTTCATCTGTAAAACAGGACTTGTGATGGCTGCGTGCCTTCTTCCACACTGGATTTGGGGGAACATCAAAAGAAATGAAGAGATGTGAACATGCTTTGGAAACTCCAAAATTGAGAGATCATAATTGCATTGCTCTCCTCTCTCACAAAGAAACTTGTTGTGTTGTTGCCATGTGTATGTGTGTGAAATTTTGCACTCTTAATGTGTAGTTACACATGTTGGTTTTTCTCAGAACAGATACTGTGTTTCTCAGCCACAGGAGACAAAGTGCTTCTGAAGCCACTTCTAGTTTACAGTCAAGCGCAAAAGAAAAAAAGAGAGAGACTCTCACCAGCATAAAGTCTGATTGGATAGGGAAGAGCAGGGTGCAGCTGCCAGTAATTTATAACTGTTCTCCCATTTTACAGATGAGGAAAGTGAAGCTCAAATAAATGTGGTTTCAAGTCTAAGGATACACAGTTAGTAACGGGCAAGATCCAGCCTAAATTCAGATCTTATGATTTTTTAGTCTGGTCTTCTTTCCACTAAAAGAACTCCAGAGGAAATCTGGATGAGACTTGAGCGCTAAAAGGATGAGAATGTCATGACTAATAAGAACCTGCTGTATAAAAAAATTAAAAATTAAAAAAAGAAAGGATGAGAATGTCAGCCTTCCAGACTGGGTATAAAATCTTTTGGTCAGTTTCACTTTGAAAGGTAAACTGTGAAAAGGGAATGCATTCCTATCTCAAGGACCAGTTGAGGTTCTATACCTCAACTAGGGAAAGATAATAAAGTTAGAACTAAGCATGAGGGAAAGGGGAAGCCAGTGGCCTCTAATTTTTCTAGAAAAGGAATAAACATCCCTGAAAAACAAAAAGATGAATTTAGCTGAAGTGAGGAAATCATGGTTCCGGTTTCTGGCTTTCAGAGACATTTCATCAAAGAGATTTTTAACTACATGCAAGAAAATAACTCACCTAAGATCACACACCTGACCTCTTCTTGCAGGTTAGGCCTGGATGTCCGTTCTCAATGACAAAGGGGAGCCTCAGGCTGGGGGCTCCGCCTCAGTCTATGATCAGGTAAACTGGAGCTCCTGTTGGATCTAAGTTGAATACTGAATTTGATTCAGATTCGCTACTTTGGGTATGTATGAGGCAACGCTGCCCAGAAAAGTGGTTATAATAGAATTGATTTTTTACCAGAACTGAATATTGACGAATTTCTCAGAGTTCTTTGTGCACAGGAGGTAACCAGGCCTACAGTTCAACACACACTGGGAGCGAGCCAGCCTTGGTGGGGGAATGTCCCCAGCGCCATCTAGTGTCAATGCCATTGGAGTAAATGTTCTTGAAATGAGAAGTACTCACAAGTGCCATCTAGTGACACAGGGAAAAAGGACTCCCAGGACCAGAGAATTTAGCTGAAACCCTTTGGGAACTAAAAGCTAAATAAAACTGATTTCACTAGCAGACAGAAACCAACAGCACATTAAAAGCATCATGCACCATGATGAAGTGGGTTTATCCCAGGAATGCAAGGATTCTTCAATATACGCAAATCAGTCAATGTGATACACCATATTAACAAACTGAAGGAGAAAAACCATATGATCATCTCAACAGAGGCAGAAAAGGCTTTTGACAAAATCCAACACCCATTTATGATAAAAACCCTCCAGAAAGTAGGCAAAGAGGGAACTACTTCAACATAATAAAGGCCATATACGACAAACCCACAGCCAACATCATCCTCAATGGTGAAAAACTGAAACCATTTCCTCTAAGATGAAGAACAAGACAAGGTTGCCCACTCTCACCACTCTTCTTCAACACAGTGTCGGAAGTTTTAGCCGCAGCAATCAGAGAAGAAAAAGAAATAAAAGGAATCCAAATCGGAAAAGAAGAAGTAAAGCTGTCACTGTTTGCAGATGGCATGATACTATACATAGAGAATCCTAAAGATGCTACCAGAAAACTACTAGAGCTAATCAATGAATTTTGTTAAAACAGCAGGATACAAAATTAATGCACAGAAATCTCTGGCATTCCTATACACTAATGATGAAAAATCTGAAAGAGAAATTAAGGAAACACTGCCATTTACCATTGCAACAAAAAGAAGAAAATACCTAGGAATAAACCTACCTAAGGAGACAAAAGACCTGTATGCAGAAAACGACAAGACACTGATGAAAGAAATTAAAGATGATACAAACAGATGGAGAGATATACCATGTTCCTGGATTGGAAGAATCAACATTGTGAAAATGACGATACTACCCAAAGCAATCTACAGATTCAATGCAATCCCTATCAAACTACTAATGGCATTTCTTACATAACTAGAACAAAAAATTTCACAATTTGTATGGAAACACAAAAGAGCCCAAATAGCCAAAGTAATCTTGAGAAAGACAAACAGAGCTGGAGGAATCATCCTTCCTGACTACAGATTACACTGAAAAGTTACAGTAATCAAGACAGAATGGTACTGGCACAAACACAAAAATACAGATCAATGGAACCAGAGGGAAAGTCCAGAGATAAGCCCACGCACATATCCAGGACCTTATCCTGGATCAAGGAGGCAAGAATATACAATGGAGAAAAGACAGCCTCTTCAATAAGTGGTGCTGGGAAAACTGGACAGGTACATGTAAAAGTATGAGATTAGATCACTCCCTAACACCATACACAAAAATAAGCTCAAAATGGATTAAAGAACTAAATGTAAGGCTAGAAACTATCAAACTCTTAGAGGAAAACATAGGCAGACACTCTGTGACATACATCACGGCAAGATCCTTTTTGACCCACCTCCTAGAGAAATGGAAATAAAAACAAAAATAAAGAAATGGGACCTAATGAAACTTCAAAGCTTTTGCACAGCAAAGGAAACCATAAACAAGACCAAA
>NW_021703779.1:122362986-122440393 GCF_005190385.1 Monodon monoceros
GAGAGAGGAAGGACACAAGATTGAGATGGGTCCACGGTGGGATTAGATTGCACTTGTTATGCTACATATCTTAAGCTGGGTGATGGGTAAATGGTTGTTCACTATATTAGACTTTATAGGTTTTTTTGTACCTGAAACGTTTCATAATAAAATAAATTTACATTTAAAAATTGATTTTATTGCAATCTCTCATAGATAGGAATTAAGTTGTATTTCCAATTGTAAGTGTATTATAATGTATTTCCTTTGGGTTTATCTATGAGAAAACTTAGCCTTCTCTAATCACCCCCCAAACCCATCCTCCAAAATACAACCTTCTCCACTGAGCTCCCCAGAACGTTGCCCCAGTCTCCCATACTCTACTCGCAACAAAGACAGCAACCAGATTAGGTTTATAATCCAGGTCATGTCATCACCCTGCTCAAAACCCTCCCAGAGTTCCTCATGTCACTCAAGGTACCAGTCAAACTGCTTACCAATCCCTATATAATCTGGGCCCCAATGACCTCCGTGAAATATCTACTACACCTTCTCCATCGCCCACTCAGTTCCAGCCACATTGGTATGCACGCAGTTATCTCAAACACATCAGACATGCTTCTGCCTTAGACTTGTTGATCTTTTCCCTCCGCCTGGATGAATGAATTTATGTGATGTAAATTTGGATTTAGAAAGGCTGGCTTTTCAGAAGGTGCAGACGGTATAGTATAGTGGTTAAGAGCATGGGCATTGGTGTCAAACACACCTTGGTTCAGTCTTGTATCCACTCCACGCTAGCAGTGTGACTTTGAACAAGTATTCAATCTCCCCAATCCTCAGTTTCCTCATCTGAAAAATGGGGATGATTATAAAACCTGTTTAGAATGTGGTGAGGCCAGGCACATAGCAGAACTTCCATAAACATTGCCTTACTGCTGTTAAGATGGAAAAACGCAGGCTGATGATGGTTTGGTCAGATGGTGGTTTACCAGCATGAACGACTGGACCGAAAGTGTACGACTAAGAACGTAGCCAAAGCAGCTCAATCCTATGCCTTGCGCATTTCCCAAAGGAAGATATAAATGGCCTGCACTTCAAAATCAGAGATAGCATGTAGGAATAACAGCAAAACCAGGTGGCCAAAGACCTCACCAAGGAGGAATGCTGGGCCAACATTCTCAGCATGAAAAATAAACACAATGTTTAAGGCATTAATCTTATCTCAAAATACGTAAGGATGGGAGAGGGAGATGTGGCTTAGCAACAGCACGTGCAGAGACGGAAGGAATTTGAGTCATCTGCAAGTTCAATAGAAATGAGGAATGCTGCGTGACTGCCAGAAGGGCTGATCTGCTCCTGCACTGCATTAGCAAAAGCACCGTGTTCAGAACAAGAGCTGGGCTAGCTCCATCCTCCCCTGGACAGCTGGAGTGGCAGGCTCATTTCTGGGCAGCGCCCTTTCAGCAGACATGCCCAGAGGGTAGTCACTCAGATGGTGAAGGGATGACAGACATGGGAAACAATTCACAGGCCTTCGGATGTTTAACCACAAAGTGTGCAGACCGGAGAGCACTGCCTTCAAATCCGCACAGGGCTGTCACGTGAGAGAAGGAAGAAACTTATTCTGCTCCTTATTCTGGACGGCTTCACTCAACAAATAGCAAGGACTTAGAAAAGTTCCGGGAAGACAGATTTGGACTTGAACAAGGAAATTTCCCATGTAAAATTGCTCCCCTAGAGTAGGAGCTGCTTCGTGATGCAGTCAATGCCTTAGCACCAGAGACTTCCCAGGAGAGATTGCTATGGAGAATACTGCAGACACTGTTCAAGCATTCTGGAGAAGTCGAGCTCATGGCAAAGCTTCCAATCCTGAGATTGGAATTTTTAGGGCAGTGAAACTATTCTATGAGACAGATGACAAGGAACAAAACAACCTTGAACTAGAGATGCCAGAGTTGGATATGGCTGGAAAGTGAGAGATGCAGAGAAGTTAAGGAAAGACTGAGAGATGCAGCAAGAAAATGAGAGAAGTGAGAGGTGCAAGGGGTTTGTTGCCAATCAGAGTAGGAAACAAGACAACAGCACCTTCAAGTCTCCTCTTTGTTGTAAGGCTCAGGGCCCAGAGGCTTTCCCGGGGTGAAACTCTGGGCTCCCGGGTAGCCAACCTGAGTCAGTTTTCTCTGTTCTACACCTACTCCACTCCCAAGTTGGCAAATTCATAACCTCCACTTCTGTTTTGGCCTCTACTCTTCAGTTGTGGTTAGCTGCTCAGCCTGGAATCCCAGCCCATTGGCAATGCCATAGTTTATCCCCAGGCCTGGGCCTTGACCCTGATTTTCAGCCTATGGATGTGAACTTGCCACATAGAAGATGAAGCTAAATGAAGCTAAGGAGGGGCCAGGGCTGGATTTTTATTGCAAATATGTGTTTAGACATTGCTTGCCTTCAGAATGCAAAAAAGTGGATAGTGTATCCACCATACACTGTGATTCTCACCTATGCCCAGTCAAAATAGAGATGTCTCTTCTTAGGATGAGTCAATGTATTCATTTATAAATGTGCCATAATTTTTTTCACTGCAATGAAATCATATGAAATAGAATTTATCAGAATTGCTGCATAACTGGACCATAAACTGCTGGGTCTGTGAACTTTCATGTTGTATACACCCAATTATCACTAGTAAACAAGCATTTTGATGAACCATGTTGGAAGAAACACTGAATTAGCTTATTTTAAATTAATAGATGACTTTTAGAGCAGTTTCAGGTTTAAATAACAGTTGAGCAGAAAGTACAGAGTTCCCATATGCTCCCTCTTCCCACCCCCATTCAGTTTATCCTAGTAGTGAGGTCATACGTTTGTGTGGTACATGCATTACAACTGATGAAGCAGTATTGATAGGTTATTATTAATTAAAGCCCATAATTTACATTAGGGTTCACTCTGTACTGTACGTTCTATGACCTTTGCCAATTGCATAATGTCATGCATCCACCATTACAGTACCATACAGACTAGTTACATTGCTCTAAAAATCCCCTGCACTCTACCTATTCATCCCTCCCTCCCCCGCTCTGAACCCCTGGCAACTGCTGATCATTTTACTGTCTCCAGTTCTACCTTTTCCAGAACGTCATCTAGTTGGAATCATATATAGTATGTAGACAATAATCCACTGTCTGAATGTACCACAGTTTATTTATCCCTCCACCTACTGAGCGACATCTTGGTTGCTTCCAAGTTTTGGCATTATGAGTAAAGTTGCTATAAACATTTGAGTGCAAGTTTTTGTGTGGACATAGGTTTCCAGCACATCTGGGTAAATACCAAGGAACACAATTGCTGGATCATATGGCAGGAGTGTGTTAACTTTTGTAAGAAACTGTAAACTGTCTTCCACAGTGGCTGGACCATTTTGCACTCCCACCAGGGATGAATGAGAGTTCCCGTTGCTCCACAGCCTCGCCAGCCCAACCCAACATTTGGTGCTGTCAGTGTTCTGGATGGTGGCCATTCTAACAGGTGTGCAGTGGCATCTCACTGCTGTTTTACCTTGCGTTTCCCTGATGACATATGATGTGGAGCATCTTTTCATATGCTTACTTGCCATCTGTACATCTTTGTTGGTAAAGTGTTGGTTCAGATCGTTTTCCCCCTTTTTAATTGGGTTGTTTCCTTATTTTTGAATTTTAAGAGTGCTTTGTAAATTTTGGATACGAGTCTTTTATCAGATATGTTTAGATAATAAGGAAAATATTTTATAGATGTTAATTCATTTAAATGAATAAATAATGAATTTGTTCTGTAATTAAAATTATTTTGCAATTTTTCTTGATTCTTCTCTGCTTTTTAAAATACGTAACTTAGTATGATTTATCTTCTCATTCTAAGTCAATATTCATGTTCGTTTTTAACGTTGTAATCTTACTAAGGAAGCTCCCTGCCAAATTATATAAGCTTCAGGCCCCTCAAAACCTGAATCTGGCCCTGAGTCCTGGCTTGGGGCAGCCTAGAGGCCGTGCCGTCTAGAGCCATCTGCAGCTGCTTGACTAGGCGGTAGAGGGCAGGCTAGATCTCAAGGCTGGCCCACATAGGTATGCATTACCAAGAGTCAAGCCAGGGGGTGTCACCATTGTCAGAGGCCAGGTTCTCGGGCCAAGTACGTCAACCTCTGTAAGCCCAAGTGTTCTCTCATCGCCATCCCGCTCCCTTCAAGGCTTGTCTGAAACTGAATCAAAAATCAGATTCTTTGTATTCCTCTCACCCAATTTTTCAAGCCAGAAAGTCAGGCACCATCATGGAATCCAGCCCGCCTTCTTCTTGAACCTAACCAATCAGCCAGATCTGTCAGTGCTGCCCTATAAACATCTCTTGAATCTATTCAGTTCTCCATGTTCCCCAGTGCCACCAAGCTAGTCAAAGGCACATTTCTCTCTTGTTGCACAAGTGCAGTGGTCTGCAGTGCAGTGTCCCATTGCTTCCACTCATACCACTTCTTATCCATGCCCGACACAGCAGCCAGCGTGAGAACAGCCTGATCATGTCACTCCCCTGTTTACAACTCCCCAGTGGCTCCTACAATTGGTAATAATTAACTTCAAGCCTAACCTGACATAGGGGTCCTTGCTATCTAATAATCTAGCCCCTGCTGACCCCTCTAACTGATCTCTCACCTCTCCTCTCCAGTGTTCCAGCCGTACCTATAGCCTTAGTTATTTCACCCAGTCAAGATCCCTCTGCTCTCAGCCTCTATATCTTCCTGTACCTTAGAACACTCTCCATCCCAGCCCACTAGCTAATTCCCACTCAACCTTCAGGAGTACAGGTTTCATACCCTCCAGAAATCCTCTCTAGATGCACAACAACTAGACTAGGAGCCTCCTCCTGTGAGTCCCCACAGCACCTGTCTGACCTCTATTGTAACGTGTGATGTATCGTGCTGCAATTACCAAGTTTAAAAATTATTTTTTACTTTATTTGATTTTTGATTACAAAAGATAATTGCTCTATACAACAAGTCAAACAGTACAGAGATGTAAAATGAAAGATCAGTAAACTTCGGAGGCTCGGGCTTCGGTCGGAGCGCAGGGAGAGGACTGGGGTTGGCGGCGTGAACACAGCCTGCAGGGGGTTAGTGCGCCGCAGCTAGCCGGGAGGGAGTCCGGGAAAAGTCTGGAGCTGCCGAAGAGGCAAGAGACTTTTTCTTCCCTCTTTGCTTCCTGGTGCGCGAGGAGAGGGCATTAAGAGCGCTGCTTAAAGGAGCTCCAGAGACGGGCGTGAGCCGCGGCTAAAAGCGCGGACCCCAGGGACGGGCATGGGATGCTAAGGCTGCTGCTGCCGCCACCAAGAAGCCTGTGTGCGAGCACAGGTCACCATCCACACCCCCCTTCCGGGGAGCCTGTGCAGCCCACCACTGCCAGGGTCCCGGGATCCAGGGACAACTTACCCGGGAGAACGCACGGCGCGCCTCAGGCTGGTGCAACGTCACGCCGACCTCTGCCGCCGCAGGCTCGCCCCGCACTCCGTGCCCCTCCCTCCCCCCAGCCTGAGTGAGCCAGAGCCCCCTAATCAACTGCTCCTTTAACCCCGTCCTGAGCAAAAAACAGATGCCCTCCAGCGACCTACACGCAGAGGCAGGGCCAAATCCAAAGCTGAGCCCTGGGAGATGTGAGAACAAAGAAGAGAAAGGGAAACCTCTCCCAGCAGCCTCAGGAGCAGCAGATTAAATCTCCACAATCAACTTGATGTACCTGCATCTGTGGAATACCTGAATAGACAACGAATCATCCCAAATTGAAGAGGTGGACTTTTGAGAGCAAGATATATTATTTTTTCCCCTTTTCCTCTTTTTGTGAGTGTGCATATGTATGCTTCTGTGTGAGATCTTGTCTGTATAGCTTTGCTTTCACCATTTGTCCTAGGGTTCTATCCGTCCATTTTTTTTGTTTTTTTGTGTGTGTTTTTTTTACTTTTTTAAAAAAATTTTTCCTTAATAATTATTTTTTATTTTAATAACTTTATTTTATTTTTTTTATCTTCTTTCTTTCCCTTCCTTCCTTCCTTCCTTCCTTCCTTTCTTTCTTTCTTGCTTGCTTTCTTTCTTCTTTTTCTCCCTTTTATTCTGAGCCCAGTGGATGCAAGGCTCTTGATGCTACAGCCAGGAGTCAGTGCTGTGCCTCTGAGATGGGAGAGCCAACTTCAGGTCACTCAACGACCAGCAAGCTACAGTGTTGGACACCCTACGCCAAACAACAAGCAAGACAGGAACACAACCCCACCCATTAGCAGAGAGGCTGCCTAAAATCATAATAAGGCCACAGACGCCCCAAAACACACCACCAGACATAGACCTGCCCACCAGAAAGACAAGATCCAGCCTCATCCACCAGAACACAGGCATTAGTCCCCTCCACCAGGAAGCCAACACAACCCACTGAACCAACTTTAGCCACTGGGGACAGACACCAAAAACAACGGGAACTAAAAACCTGCAGTTTTTAGTTCTGTAAAAGAACTAAAGGAGACCCCAAACACAGTAAGATAAGCAAAATGAGAAGACAGAAAAACACACAGCAGATGAAGGAGCAAGGCAAAACCCCACCAGACCAAACAAATGAAGAGGAAATAGGCAGTCTACCTGAAAAAGAATTCAGAATAATGATAGTAAAGATGATCCAAAATCTTGGAAATAGGATAGAGAAAATGCAAGAAACATTTAACAAGGACCTAGAAGAACTAAAGAGGAAATAAGCAATGATGAACAACACAATAAATGAAATTAAAAATACTCTAGATGGGCTCAATTGCAGAATAACTGAGGCAGAAGAATGGATAAGTGACCTGGAAGATAAAATAGTGGAAATAACTACTGCAGAGCAGAATAAAGAAAAAAGAATGAAAAGAACTGAGGACAGTCTCAGAGACCTCTGGGACAACATTAAACACACCAACATTCAATTTATAGGGGTCCCAGAAGAAGAAGAGAAAAAGAAAGGGACTGAGAAAATATTTGAAGAGATTATACTTGAAAACTTCCCTAATATGGGAAAGGAAATAGTTAATCAAGTCCAGGAAGCACAGAGAGTCCCATACAGGATAAATCCAAGGAGAAACACGCCAAGACACATATTAATCAAACTGTCAAAAATTAAATACAAAGAAAACATATTAAAAGCAGCAAGGGAAAAACAACAAATAACACACAAGGGAATCCCCATAAGGCTAACAGCTGATCTTTCAGCAGAAACTCTGCAAGCCAGAAGGGACTGGCAGGACATATTTAAAGTGATGAAGGAGAAAAACCTACAACCAAGATTACTCTACCCAGCAAGGATCTCATTCAGATTTGATGGAGAAATTAAAACCTTTACAGACAAGCAAAAGCTGAGAGAGTTCAGCACCACCAAACCAGCTTTACAACAAATGCTAAAGGAAGTTCTCTAGGCAAGAAACACAAGAGAAGGAAAAGACATACAGTAACAAACCCAAAACAATTAAGAAGATGGGAATAGGAACGTACATATCGATAATTACCTTAAATGTAAATGGATTAAATGCTCCCACCAAAAGACAAAGACTGGCTGAATGGATACAAAAACAAGACCCATACATATGCTGTCTACAAGAGACCCACTTCAGACCTAGGGACACATACAGACTGAAAGTGAGGGGATGGAAAAAGATATTTCATGCAAATGGAAACCAAAAGAAAGCTGGAGTAGCAATTCTCATATCAGACAAAATAGACTTTAAAATAAAGACTATTAGAAGAGACAAAGAAGGACACTACATAATGATCAAGGAATCGATCCAAGAAGAAGATATAACAATTGTAAATATTTATGCACCCAACATAGGAGCACCTCAATACATAAGGCAAATACTAACAGCCATAAAAGGGGAAATCGACAGTAACACATTCATAGTAGGGGACTTTGACACCCCACTTTCACCAATGGACATATCATCCAAAATGAAAATAAATAAGGAAACACAAGCTTTAAAGGATACATTAAACAAGATGGACTTAATTGATATTTATAGGACATTCCATCCAAAAACAACAGAATACACATTTTTCTCAAGTGCTCATGGGACATTCTCCAGGATAGATCATATCTTGGGTCACAAATCAAGCCTTGGTAAATTTAAGTAAATTGAAATTGTATCAAGTATCTTTTCCGATGACAATGCTATGAGACTAGATATCAATTACAGGAAAAGATCTGTAAAGTATACAAACACATGGGTCTTCCCTGGTGGCACAGTGGTTGAGAGTCCGCCTGCTGATGCAGGGGACACGGGTTCGTGCCCCGGTCCGGGAAGATCCCACATGCCGTGGAGCGGCTGGGCCCGTGAGCCACGGCCGCTGAGCCTGTGTGTCTGGAGCCTGTGCTCTGCAACGGGAGAGGCCACAACAGTGAGAGGCCCACGTACCGCAAAAAAAACAAAAAAAAAAAAACAAAAAACACATGGAGGCAAAGCAATACACTACTTAATAACGAAATGATCACTGAAGAAATCAAAGAGGAAATCAAAAAATACCTAGAAACAAATGACAATGGAGACACGACGACCCACAACCTATGGGATGCAGCAAAAGCAGCTCTAAGAGGGAAGTTTATAGCAATACAATCCTACCTTAAGAAACAGGAAACATCTCGAATAAACAAGCTAACCTCGCACCTTAAGCAATTAGAGAAAGAAGAACCAAAAAACCCCAAAGTTAGCAGAAGGAAAGAAATCATAAAGATCAGATCAGAAATAAATGAAAAAGAAATGAAGGAAACGATAGCAAAGATCAATAAAACTAAAACCTGGTTCTTTGAGAAGATAAACAAAATTGATAAACCATTAGCCAGACTCAGCAAGAAAAAAAGGGAGAAGACTCAAATCAATAGAATTATAAATGAAAAAGGAGAAGTAACAACTGACACTGCATAAATACAAAAGAGCATGAGATTACTACAAGCAACTCTATGCCAGTAAAATGGACAACCTGGAAGAAATGGACAAATTCTTAGAAATGCACAATGTGCCAAGGCTGAATCAGGAAGAAATAGAAAATATGAACAGACCAATCATCAATTGGTTAATGAGCAAAAATATCTGGTATTTATACATTTATACGCATGGACACTCCAGTGGGTGCCTCACATTTTGTTCTTCATAAAGTTGTTAACAAAATTCAGATATTGAATTGTTAGGCTGTCATTTTATTTCAAATCGACTCAACACACTTTTGAGCAATTATTAAGTATAAAACACTGTGCTAAGTGCTATGTGAGATAGCAAGATAAAAAAGACACAACCTTAGCTGCTGTAGTGCTTACAACGTGGAGAAAATAAGAATGCCAACAACACTTATAACGTGAGGCAGAATGAGACCACATGGAAATAGCTCATGGAATGTTATGTGCATACATTATATCATTTAATCTTCCTGACAACTTTTGAGGCACACAACATTCTCCCTACTATTACAGATGGGAATGGAGAAGCTCAAAAATGTTAGCTAACTCACCAAAAGTCACACAGCTAGTAAATGGCAAAGTCAGAATTCAAAATGAGGCAGATTTTACGACTCCAAAATTCTTGCTCCATCCACTCTACTTAGCCACCTCATCTTCTGTGGGAGTGTAGAGTGTGGGAAGAGTAGTATCAAGAAATACAACCCCAAAGGTAGATTAGAACCAGGCTATAAATACCTGAAATGCTACAGTAAGTTTTCATTTTATGCCGTGAACAAAAAGGAGGCATTGAAGTCCTTTAAGCAGGGCAGTGACGACATCCAATTTTCATTTTAGAAAGATCACTCCTCAGTGCGGATAATGAGCTGTAGGAATAGCAAGAACATGAATAAAGAGACCCGTTAGAAGGCTGCTGTGGCAGTCCACAGGAGCGATAATGGTAGTCTAGACCAGCGCAATGGAGATGGAAAGCAAGAAATGCTAATCATGTCATGCATGCAAAATCCTTCTGATCTTGAGGACTTGATCCAGAAGACAACTATGCATGAGAAGGGAAAGAGGTCTCTCAGCAGAGCACCGGGGCACCTGGGAGAATGGGATGGCTATCAACAGACACTGAAACAGAGAAAGCAGCACAAATTTAGGATCTAGCAGAAGGTGATAAGAGGGCTTATAGATGTTTCCATGGATGTTTTTTCATGGGATATATATTGATTATAGCCTGAGTTTTCATGACGTTAAATAAGCAATCTGTTTACAGAATCTTCTGCTCAATGAAGTGGAAAGAGAACGTCAGTGCAGGTTACTTGCAATATGCAGAGTGACACACGAATGAGTCTGAAAGACGATTACATCTGAGAAAGTGGATATTCTTCTGGTCAATGTCCTCTGGTGTTTAGGAGTCCAAGAACTGGGAACTGGGTTCAGAGCTCAGTAAACTAATAGATTCAGTACATGGCCACCTTTGATTTCCTTTCATAGCAGCTGAAGTATGTTGTCTTTTATACAGAAACTCTAGAGACCAGATGAGGGTAAAATCTGTAAAACTTGTCAATTTCTGAACAGCACAGAAAAGGGAAAAGCTTTTAAATACTGGGTCTTCAAAACGCTGCTCTCCTCACACTTTCATACCTCTACCTGCTCAGAAGGCCTACTAAAGGCCATCTCCACACTTAAATGCAAAACATTCCTGAAGACTGCATTCAAAGATGATTTTTCAGAAGACAAAATTCTCACTGTTTGTTTTATCCCGATATCCATTCAGATAGAGGCTTGACTATGTGGGTAAAGCTTCCAGGAAATGATAACTAAGTATAATAGCTTCAAAATAGTGGAGTGATATAATATGAATCCATTGATTCATTCCTACATTCATCTGGAAAAGCGCATTACCCCAGTGATCACAGGCTTTGGAACCAGGCAGACATGACTTTGATGCCTATCTACCTCCTCGTTTTGTGGCATCAGGCAAGACACTTCCTTGTATCCTAATTTTCTCATCTGGTAAATGGGGGTGATACAAATACATAAGATTAAATGAGAGAATGCAAGTAAAGCATTTAGTGTGGTACCTGGCACAGAGTAGACAGCCAATGAGTAGTGGGCTTAACCCTCACTCAACAAATATTTACGGAGTGTCTGCCATGTTCAAGACAAGGCGCTGCATGGTGCGGAGACATGAAGAGGCCCCTGCTCTCCAAAAGCCTGCATCTGGAATTGGAATAAGGAAGGCCCATGAGGCTTCTTCATTAATAAGGCAGACATATTTTTGCCAACTCTGCTTTCTTTCCCCACCAACACTGCTGACCATATTATACCTTCTCTAGGAAAGCAATTCTTATTCTTAACTTTTACCCTCTAACCACTACAACGTGATTAGGGAGAAAAAGAGATTTTAGAAGAAAAATAAAGTACTGGTGAATTATTCATCTTAATCTACTCCCAAGAAATAGCATGATACATTTCTATGCTTTTAAACGTAAGACTCGAGTCATTAACACAAAGTGCATTTTGAGAAACACTCTTCTGTGAGCAATTATTGCAGCATTTGTAGAATGACTTTAATGTTTAATTCATTAAAATAGATGTGCATGTCCCCAACTGAGTGAAACAGGTACAAGCCATCTCAAACCAGTTACAAAACTGAGATTTGATTCTTTGAGAAAATATTTGAAGCATGAGTTTAGATTTTGTCTTTCAGCCTCCAAAACAAACTTTCCAAGGGAAGCCTTCTTACACTTTAATTATGAAATATAGAGACATCCCAAGGAGAGAGAACTCTTTATTTCCAGACACTCCAGTCCCATGCAAAAAAGAAATTAACAAAAAAAAAAACTCACTTGCTTAAATCAAATGTTTTCAAATAACTGGGTTTTTAATTCTTTCAACTTTTGGGAATAAAATCAGTTTATTGATGGAAATACCATAACAATTTCCTGGTTTCTAAATCTAATTTCCAGATGGTATTTCTCCAAAACATTTAGAGAAAAACAATAACTCAGGACTGAAGAAGCTTTCTACCATAACTTGATCACGCATTCTTACAGATTGAGAGGGTTTTTTGGTGGTGTTCAGGTTTTCGTTTTGTGTATGGTGGAAACTTACTGTATTTTCTAATCAAGCTATACTGAAGTTGGATGGTTACAGATCTACTCCCAAAGGACCGCTCATTAATATAAATTATTTTGCTCCTAAGACTATCATGGTGCATATAATTTTATTATAAATATAATCTCTAATAATTTCCTAGTTACATGGTAACACATGTGGGCTCCCATCATAGGGCAGGTTCAAATTGACATGACAGAAATCAGTTTAAAAACAGTGCAGAGTCCTAAAGACATAAATTGCGTCCTCACAACAGACTATGAAAAGTAGCAGAAATGTTGTCTCCAGAGCACCTTCTTGAATTCTGCAGATTTGAAAATAACAACATTGAACCTGAAACTTTCCACTCCACTGGGTTTAAGCAAAAGCTTATTTCATGCATTAAACCATTTTTCTGTATTTTATAATGCAATTTTAAACCAGGTTCCAGTTAGCCCATTTCAGCACTCATTACTAGAATTATAACATTCCACAGTGAGACTGACCACAGATTAAATTTTTCTGTTCTGTTTGCAGAACAATATTTTCTCTGCACTTTCAAATGCCTTTTAGCCATAAATATAACAGTCATCCCTAGTGACATATTCAGCAGTAACAGCTCACTATGTTCTCTCCCCAGCACCGTATTTCCTAAGATGCTGTTTCTAATTAGCCCCACAAATTCAAAGGAGCAGGCAGGTCCCCTTTATGCCAGCACTCAAGAAGTCATATTTTTCTCATGACCCTTAGGATTTTCTTTTATCCCATGTGCTACAAAAACTGGTCATGAGCGCTCTGGACTAAAATGTCTCCCATAAAATAGAATGTTGAAATTCACGTAATGAATTCATTCTACCGAATCTCTCTCTCTGAGACACAGCTCTTCCGTTCATCACCTCTTGCAAGTTAAACAGAATGAGTGTAAGTAAGGATAAGAATCAGTATTCAGATACCAATCTTGTGGGTAAAGTGTCAAATCTAGGGCTTCTTCCAGCTTGTTTTCTGTCAGGTACACTAGCCCTGATTTCAAAAAGCCTCTTGAGAAATAGAACTTTGGGATAACAAAGGTGGTTTCCAAACACTCGGCACCAAACTGCTATCATCTATCTATCCATCCATCTTCCCTCTTCCTTAACCACTCCTGCTCTCCAGCTTCACCGCAGTAAGGGTAATGTATTCATATTCTTTCATTTTCAAAACGAACCCCAGTTCCTAAAGGTGCGCCCAATGGTATGTATAGTTTTACATATATGTATAAGGAAAATCATTGAAAAGTGAAATATTTGCATACTTATGTCGCCTGATAAATCTTTCTAGGAGAGAAAAAGGTGATGTTTGCTTTTAGTAGTGGGGGAGGGAGTAGTGTTGTCATTTAAATTGCTTTAGTTCTGTTTCCCAACACTCGCTATATTATAACAAGTGCTGAGAAGGTGTAAAGGACAGAGTAAATTAGGTCTGTGCTCTTAAGAAATGTATAATAAAACAGGAGTCACAGTGGGGACACATGAAAAAGTCCCAAACCATATAATTCAAACATGAATTTACCTAACTAAATAATGCAATGTACGTGTGTGAATAATATGATATACACATGAGGTGGGTGGGTTTCCTGGTATCAAAATATATGAAACTCAAGGAGTTTTGAAATAGGCAAAGGGCAGCATGGTAGCAAGGAGATGGCAGAGCATTTAAAACGAGTGGAATGCCTTTTTATCCACCCCTTCCTCCTTCCCATTCCTAATGTTAGACATGGATCACAAATAAATGTCTCATTTTGCATTTCAATTAAAAAAACTGGTAAAGAAAAAAAAAAACTGGTGGAATGCCTTGTGTGAAAGGAGCAAATAAACCCTGGAGGAGAGTAAGGACACTAACATGCCTTTAAATACAGGATCCAAGCTCAAATGTCTCAGACATACAACAGAAGTCAGGGCAGTTCCATTAAGTGGGGGCCTCTGGACATACCACTTTTACAGACATTGTTTCAATTCAACCACACAACAAATCGATTAGGTAAGAGGAGTGGTCAGTAGCCAGTTCCCCAGAGGAAGGACCGAAGCAAAGTATTGACTGTGAATTTGGGTACATCTGCACTCCTAGAAAGATGTGCCAGCTGGGATTTGTTTACCTGAGAGCCCCATAGGCACACTGAGGAGATCTTGACTGACCAGTTTAAGAGAGCTGCCTCCCAAGCAGTCAGAGAACAAAGGCAACCCCATCAACTTTCCAAGTGCAGGAGAATGTGTGCGTGAGAGAGTGGAGGCCCAGGCTACAAGTAGCACACTCTCAGGAGGGAGCTCAGCAGGGGTCAGAGGAAAGAGATGATTTTTGAGTACCCCACGGTCACAGGCTATTTGGTACTGCAGGGACACTGGGTCAAGCCTCTTGGGATCATGGGCTGTAACAAAGAGTAAATCTAAAGAACCACGTCACTCCTGATGACAGAAGAACTGAGACCATGAGAGCATGAGGCAGTGGTACCTGTGGACAGACTAAAGAGGGGTATTCTGGGAAGAGGGTATCCTGAGTTCACACCCCCTGATTCTCTCTTCCTGATGACTCTTTGAAAGACCAACTGAACAATTAAAAGTAACCCTAACAACATGCCAAACCTAGATAAGGCCCGTGACGACATCTGATGTAGAGTCACTTGGGAAGAAGATTCCACTGTAGAACTTCATTTGGTTATACTGCTGGCAAGTTAGTTGGCCTAGAACCCTGAACTTTGTAAGCAGGCTTGCCTCTCTGAGGCAGTATGGAACAAAGAAGACTCTACGGTTGCCTGGGAGGTTGATGGATGAGTTCAATTTACCCAAGTGGGTTCCCTCACAACAAGGAGAGGAACATCTGTGTGCAGCTCTGGGACGGGCCAGTGGTTCCTGTCAACATCATCAACTTGAATACAATCCCTCACAATTCCTTCCTGACACCAAAGAGGCCTCCTCACACTAGCCCTGCATAAGAGTCCCAACTTGCCAAACCGTTGACTACTTGTCCCCTAGAGGATAAACTCCTACCATATCTCCTATCATGTGTTCATGCAGCACTACCCAAGATACCACAGCCTTAACTTCGGGTAACTTGAGAAAGCTTTTGACATTGACAGTCTAAAAATGAGACCCCAATCTGCTTAAAGGTGAATGACCTAAATAGGATAGCTCTGACGTAGAATAAAAAATGGAAAAGAATTTAATAGAAGTTTCATGAGGTCTTAAGATGATTCAACCTATGCACAAAAAAGTTTCAGGGACTGACAAATGTGATATATGAGTTTTTTTAAATCAATAAAGGAATATTTTTAAAGGAATAGTCCCTACTAAAATTCAAATTGGTTTTCTGAAAGATAAAAAAGGAACAATTCCATAGTACAGAGCAAAAATACAAAGAAATGGATCTAATGAATAAAAAATAAAAGACCCTGAGGAAAGACCCAGGAAACCCAACATGATTACTAGGAGCTCCAGGAAGAAAAGAGGAATAGCTAGAAGAGAAATAAATCCTCAGTGGTATTATAGCAACAACCTCCTTGAGCTAAAGAATAACTTGAGGTTTAAGACTCTAAGAGCTTGCTGAGACCCAGGCAGGGTTAAGGAAATAATGAGATAGTTGGACCCACCCTGATTAAATTTCTGAACTATAAGGTTAAAAAAACACCCTTAAAAGCTTCTAATGAAAGAGAAGTTTTCTTGTTAAAGGAAGATGAACAGAGTAGCATCCAGCAACTCATGTGTGACTAGAATACCATGCAGTAACATCTACAGTTTGCTGAGATAAAAGAACTGTGACCTAAGAATCATACATTGACCAAGGTTTTACTTATATGAAAGTCCAAAGAAGAGATATTTTAAGATTTTCAAAGGCTGAGAAGGCAGTTTCTGAGAACTCACTCAAGGAAGTATTCTAGCTAAATGAAAATTAAATCAGAACAAAATTCTTCTGAACAAAGTACAAGAAACAGCATCGAACAATGAACCATATCATTTTCATAATTATGCCTAAATGAATGAAGATGATGATACTAGAAACTAATAAAAGTGTCTTGCAAGGACTTCTGAAACAGAAGAGACATTCTCTAATTGAAAATACGTAGAACCAGGAACTAAAATTCCAAACTATCTCACCAAAACCCAAGAGACACAGGGTGAAGGTGGGGAAGCTGGAGGATGTTCAGAAACAGCAAAGTGAAAGACTTCTAAAGAAGTTGATGGAAATGGGACAGTGGACAAGTAAATGACTTGGGAAGGAGAAAGCATCGCTCTGTTTGAATTTGATATGCTGAGAGATAAATATAGATAAAATGTGCATGCTGCTACACCAAACTGAGATTCCATTAAAAACAACTGAAAAATTCAACTACATATAAATCATAACTTTCTACGTGGAAAAAAAACACATAAAGACAAAAAAACTGAGAAATAAATTAGCCACTTACACCACCAAAAAGTGCTAATTTCCTTAATATATAGAAACTTTAAATCAATAGGAAAAGACCAATGATTCAGTAACAAAATAGGTAAAAGGATAAGGACAGATAATTCTCTTGGAAGATATCCAAGAAACTGTTAACTATGGCTGCCTCTGGAGAAGGGAACATGGTGGCTGAGAGGCCAGAGGGAAGGATGAATTACTTTTCATTGTGTATATACTTGTGAACCTTTTGAATTTGGAGCACTGTAAATCTATTTCTATATTAAGATAGATTAAATACTGTGACCAAAAAACCCCAGATACCTTCATGTTATAATCCAGTTGGGTGATGTTCTTACAGTTTTCCATACAAGCCTCACGCTCCCTGCATCCTTATACTTTGCCTTCCACTAGGGCCTCAAAGTCCTCTATTGGATTCTCTAAGTTTAGTCACCCCTTGAACAAAGAGAGAGAGAGTGAAAACACAGAGGATCACAGGGCACCTTTTAAAGGCAAGACTTTTAAGTGATACACATTACTTCTGTTCACATTTTATTGATCAGACCAGTCCTATACCCCATGTTGATAAAAGAGTGCTGGAAAATGTCATTTAGCTATTGACCCAGAAAGAGAAGCCAGGTTGGATGAGGATCTAGCCAGACTCTGCTCCAATTGCCTATTTCCCAAAACTTGATATCTATAAAGACAAGAAAGAAAATAAATAAAAGGATGTATTAAGTTATACCAGGCAAATGCAAATGAAAAGTGACAATATACATATCAGTTAGAGGGTTACCCCAAGACCTAAAGTATTAAATTGGACAGAGAGAAATTTTGTGATGGTAAAATCTGTAACCCACGAAGTTAATAAAACTAGACTAAATCATTATGCAACAAGCAGAATAGCAATTAAGTACATTAAGAAGAACCTTCTAGGAAGACAGCAGAAACAAAAAAAGCCTAAGAGCATTGGTGGTATAGGAGTGCGAGGAGGCCATACCAAAAAATCCTTATAAGAATATTTGAATAATGTAAATGAAAAGCTCAATTTTAACGTGTATATACGTATATAGAGAGACACACACACATATATACAGACACACACAGATACACAAAGATACAGATACATGAATAGATAGATAGGTATAGATGCCTTACAAACAGTAACAACACACCCTTCTCTTACATTATTGAAACGTTAATAAAAAGTAATCATATACCTGACCACAGTAAAACCTAATAAGACCCTCTAATTTCTTTTTTTATTATTTTTAATACATCTTTATTGGAGTATTATTGCTTCACAATGCTGTGTTAGTTTCTGTTGTATAACAAAGTGAATCAGCCATACGCATACATATATCCCCATATCCCCTCCCTCTTGAACATCTTCCACCCTCCCTAACCTACTTCTTTCGGCGGTCACAAAGCACCGAGCTGATCTCCCTGTGCTATGCAGCTGCTTCCCACTAGCTATCTATTTTACATTTGGTAGTGTGTATATATCCATGCCGCTCTCTCGCTTTGTCCCAGCTTACCCTTCCCCCTCCCCGTGTCCTCAAGTCCATTCTCTACGTCTGCGTCTTTATTCCCGCCCTGCCACTAGGTTCATCAGTACCATCTTTTCTCTTTTTTTCTTTTTTTTTTTGATTCCATATATATGTGCTAGCATATGGTATTTGTTTTTCTGTTTCTGACTTACTTCACTCTGTATGACAGACTCTAGGTCCATCCACCTCACTACAAATAACTCAATTTCGTTCCTTTTTATGGCTGAGTAATATTCCATTGTATATATGTGCCACATCTTCTTTATCCGTTCATCTGTTGATGGACACTTAGGTTGCTTCCATGTCCTGGCTATTGTAAATAGAGCTGCAGTGAACACTGTGGTACATGACCCTTTTTGAATTATGGTTTTCTCAGGGTATATGCCCAGTAGTGGGGTTTCTAGGTCATATGGTAGTTCTATTTTTAGTTTTTTAAGGAACCTCCATACTGTTTTCCATAGTGGTTGCATCAACTTACATTCCCACAAACAGTGCAGTAGGGTTCCCTTTTCTCCACACCCTTTCCAGCATTTACTGTTTCTAGATTTTTTGATAATGGCCATTCTGACCAATGTGAAGTGATACCTCACTATAGTTTTGATTTGCATTTCTCTAATAATTAGTGACATTGAGCATCTTTTCATGTGCCTCTTGGCCATCTGTATGTCTTCTTTGCTGAAATGCCTATTTAGGTCTTCTGCCCATTTTTTAATTGGGTTGTTTGTTTTTTTTGATATGGAGCTGCATGAGCTGCTTGTATATTTTGGAGATTAATCCTTTGTCTATTGTTTCATTTGCAAATATTTTCTCCCATTCGGAGGGTTGTCTTTTCATCTTATTTATGGTTTCCTTTGCTGTGAAAAAGCTTTGAAGTTTCATTAGGTCCCATTTATTTTTTTTTTATTTCCATTACTCTAAGAGGTGGGTCAAAAAAGATCTTGCTGTAGTTTATGTCAGAGAGTGTTTTTCCTATGTTTTTCTCTAACAGTTTTATAGTGTCTGGCCTTACATTTAAGTCTTTAATCCACTTGGAGTTTACTTTTGTGTATGGTGCTAGGTAGTTTTCTAATGTCATTCTTTTACATGTAGCTGTCCAGTTTTCCCAGCACCACTTATTGAACAGGCTGTCTTTTCTTCATTGTATGTTCTTGCCTCCTTTGTTGTAAATTAGGTGACTATATGTGTGTGGGTTTATCTCTGGGCTTTCTATCCTTTTCCACTGATCTATATTTCTGTTTTTGTATCAGTACCATACTGTCTTGTTTACTGTAGCTTTGTAGTACAGTTTGAAGTCGGGGAGCCTGATTCCTCCAGCTCCGTTTTTCTTTCTCAAGATTGCATTGGCTGTTCAGGGTCTTTTGTGTTTCCATACGAACTGTAAAATTTTTTGTTCTAATTCTGTGAAGAATGTCATTGGTAGTTTGATAGGGATTGCATTGCATCTGTAGATTGCTTTGGGTAGTATGGTCATTTTCACAATTTTGATTCTTCCAATCGAAGAACATGGTATATTTCTCCATCTGTTTATGTCATCTTTGATTTCTTTCATCAGTGTTTTATAGTTTTCTGAGTACAAGTCTTTCCCCTCCTTAGGTAGGTTTATTCCTACATATTTTATTCTTTTTGTGGTGATGGTAAATGGGATTGTTTCCTTAATTTCTATTTCTGATTTTTTGTTGTTAGTGTACAGGAATGCCAGAGATTTCTGTGCATTAATTTTGTATCCTGCAACCTTACCAAATCCATTGATTATTTCTAGTTTTCCGGTGGCATCTTTAGGATTTTCTATGTATAGTATCATGTCATCTGCAAACAGTGACAGTTTTACTTCTTTTCCAATTTGGATTCCTTTTATTTCTTTTTCTTCTCTGATTGTCATGGCTAGGACTTCCAAAACTATGTTGAATAAGAGTGGCGAGAGTGGACATCCTTATCTTGTTCCTGATCTTAGTGGAAATGCTTTCAGTTTTTTACCGTTGAGAATGATGTTTGCTGTGGGTCTGTCATATATGGCCTTTATTATGTTGAGGTAGTTTCCCTCTATGCCCGTTTTCTGGAGAGTTTTTATCATAAATGGGTGTTGAATTTTGTCAAAATATTTTTCTGCATCTATTGAGATGATCATATGGTTTTTATTTCTTAATTTGTTAATATGGTGTATCACATTGATTGATTTGTGTATATTGAAGAATCCTTGCATCCCTGGGATAAATCCCACTTGATCATGGTGCATAATCCTTTTAATGTGTTGTTGGATTCTGTTCGCTAGTATTTTGTTCAGGATTTTTGCATCTATATTCATCAGTGATATTGGTCTGTAATTTTCTTCTTCTGTGATATCTTTTTCTGGTTTTGGTATCAGGGTGATGGTGGTTTCATAGAATGAATTTGGTACTGTTCCTCCCTCTGCAATTTTTTGGGGAAGAGTTTGAGAAGGATGGGTGTTAGCTCTTCTCTAAATGTTTAATAGAATTCGCCTGTGAAGCCATCTGGTCCTGGGCTTTTGTTTGTTGGAAGATTTTTAATCACAGTCTCAATTTCCATGCTGGTGATTGGTCTGTTTATATTTTCTATTTCTTCCCAGTTCAGTCTCAGAAGGTTATGCTTTTCTAAGAATTTGTCGATTTCTTCCAGGTTGTCCATTTTATTGGCATAGAGTTGCCTGTAGTAATCTCTCATGGTCCTTTGCCTTTCTGCAGGGTCAGTTGTTAAATCTCCTTTTTCATTTCTAATTCTATTGATTTGAGTTCTCCCTTTTTTTCTTGATGAGTCTGGCTAATGGTTTATCAATTTTGTTTATCTTCTCAAAGAACCAGGTTTTAGTTTTATTGATCTTTGCTATTGTCTCCTTCATTTCTTTTTCATTTATTTCTGATCTGATCTTTATGATTTCTTTCCTTCTGCTAACTTTGGGTTTTCTTGGTTCTTTCTCTAATTGCTTTAGGTATAAGGTTAGGTTGTTTATTTGAGATTTTTCTTGTTTCTTGAGGTGAGCTTGAATTGACATAAACTTCCCTCTTAGAACTGCTTTTGCTGCATCCCATAGGTTTTGGGTCATTGTGTTTTCATTGTCATTTGTTTCTAGGTAAATTTTTATTTCTTCCTTGATTTCTTCAGTGATCTCTTCGTTATTTAGTAGTGCACCGTTTAGCCTCTATGTATTTGTGTTTTTTACAGATTTTTTTCCTGTAATTGATTCCCAGTCTTATAGTGTTGTGGTCAGAAAAGATTCTTGATACGATTTCAATTTTCTTAAATATTCTGAGGCTTGATTTGCGACCCAAAATGTGATCTATCCCAGAGAATGTTCCGTGTGCACTTGAGAAGAAAGTGTATTCTGCCATTTTCGGGTAGAATGTTCTATAAATATCAATTAAATCTATCTGGTCTATTGTGTCATTTAAAGTTTGTGTTTCCTTATTTATTTTCTGTTTGGATGATCTGTCCATTGGTAAGTGGGGTGTTAAATTCCCCTACTATTATTGTGTTACTGTCAGTTGCCCTTTTCATGGTTGTTAGCATTTGCCTTATGTATTGAGGTGTTCCTATGTTGGGTGCATAAACATTTATAATTGTTATATCTTCTTCTTGGATTGATCCCTTGATCAGTATGTAGTGCCCTTCCTTAATTCTTGTAACAGTCTTTAAAGTCTGTATTATCTGATACAAGTTTTGCTACTCCAGCTTTCTTTTGATTTCCATTTGCATGGAATATCTTTTTCCATCCCCTCACTTTCAGGCTGTATGTGTCCCTTGGTCTGAAGTGGGTCTCTTGTAGACAGCATATATATGGGTCTTGTTTTTGTATCCATTCAGCCAGTCTGTGTCTTTTGGTTGGGACATTTAATGCATTTACATTCAAGGTTATTATCAATATGTATGTCCCTGTTACCATTTTCTTAATTGTTTTAGGTTTGTTTTTGAGGGTCTTTTTCTTCTCTTGTGTTTCCCACTTAGAGAAGTTTCTTTAGCATTTGTTGTAAAGCTGGTTTTGTGGTGCTGAATTCTCTTAGCTTTTGCTTGTCTGAAAAGCTTTTGATTTCTCTGTCAAATCTGAATGAGATCCTTGCTGGGTAGAGTAATCTTGGCTGTAGGTTTTTCTCTTTCATCACTTTAAGTATATTCTTTCACTCCCTTCTGGCCTGCAGGGTTTCTGCTGAAAAATCATTTGATAACCTTATGGGGATTCCTTTGCATGTTATTTTTTGTTTTTTCCTTGTCACTTTTAAAATTTTTTCTTTGAATTTAATATTTGTTAGTTTGATTAATATGTGTCTTGGTGTGTTTCTCCTAGGGTTTATCCTGTATGAGACTCTCTGCGCTTCCTGGACTTGGGTGACTATTTCCTTTCCCATGTTAGGGAAGTTTTCCACTATAATCTCTTCAAATATTTTCTCAGACCCTTTCTTTTTCTCTTCTTCTCCTGGGACCCCTATAATTCGAATGTTGGTGCGTTCAGTGTTGTACCAGAGGTCTCTGAGATTGTCTTCAATTCTTTTCATTGTTTTTTCTTTATCTTGTTCCTCGGCAGTTATTTCCACCATTTTGTCTTCCAGCTCACTTATTCATTCTTCTGACTCAGTTATTCTGTAATTGATTCCTTCTAGTGTATTTTTCATTTCAGTTATTGTGTTGTTCATTTCTGTTTTTTTGTTCTTTAGTTCTTCTAGATCTTTGTCAAACCTTTCTTGTATTTTCTCAATCTGTGCCTCCATTCTATTTCCGAGATTCTGGATCATCTTTACTATCCTTACTCTGAATTCTTTTTCAGGAAGATTGCCTATTTCCTCTTCATTTATTTGGTCTTGTAGGTTTTTACCTTGCTCCTTCATCTGTGACATATATTCTTGGCAACTCTTTTTTTTTTTTTTTTTTTGACAGGTGGGACTGTGTTCCTGTCTAACTGGTTGTTTGGCCTGAGGCTTCCAACCCTGGAGTTTGTAGGCTGTTGGGTAGAGCTGGGTCTTGGTGCCGAGATGAGGACCTCCAGGAGACCTTACTCCGGTGAATATTCCCTGGGGTCTGAGGTTCTCTGTTAGTCCACTGGTTCGGACTTGGAGCTCCCACCATAGAAGCTTCGGCCTGACCACCAGCTCGTGAAGCAAGATCCCACAAACCGCATGTGGTGGCAAAAAAAAAAAAAAAGGAGAACAAAAACAAAGAGTAAAAAATAAAATTAGATTAGAAAAATAACAGATATGATAGAAAGAATATAAAAATAAAAATGTAGATGAAACAACAACTGGAAGGTAAAACAGAACCACAATAGTAAAAAAGAGGAAAAGAAAAAACAAAAAAAGGTGGAAAAGGCCTGGCTGTGGAGGGTGGGGTTTGGGCAGTGGGCGGGGCCTATGCTTAGGACCCACAGGGCTGGGAAAGGCCCTGGGGGGGTGTGGGGGTGGGGCTTAGGCTCAAGGAACAGAAGGGGCCCAGGTGTGCCTCTGGTCTCAGAGGGCAGGGGACCTCTCGCGGGAGCCCAGCGGGCTTCCTGGGCCCGAGTAGGCAGGGCAGTCGCCCTCAGCTCCTCTCCCGCTCCTCCCACCTGGAGAGCCACTCCCGCCTGCCTCTCCTGCCTCCCTCCTACATCTACAGGACCAAAACGGCACGGAGGGGGCCTCTGAGGGCATAGGACCCGGCTGAGAGCTGGGCAGACTTCCCCGGCTGGGCAGACTTCCCTGGCCGATTGGGCAGCGGAAACGCTCCGCGTGCTCCCCACAGATCCGAGCCCCAGAGGGTCCCTCCAGGCGGGAGAACCCCTCCCCCCTCTCAGCCACCCCTCGGGGGCACCAGTCCTGTCTGTCCTACACTTCTCCTCGCCCCTCAGTCCCCTCAGGTCCTACCGGTTCACTTGGGGCTTCCTCCTGTCTCCTTGGGTTTTGAGGGCCCCCACCAGCATCCAGCAGGTGCCCTAGTTGTTCACCCTCTAATTTAAATATGATGTAGTTCACATACTCTGACCGCAATGCAATAAAAATAGAAATTAACAGCTGAGAGTTGACCCCATAACTTTACCACTTAAAAATGAAGGAACATTCTGATAAATGCCAAATTGAACGAAAAACTTGAAGTTATAAATTTTCTAGAACTTAACAAAAAGGAAAATACCTCATACCAAACCTATGGGATATAACTAAAGCTGTATTTGGGAAAATTTATACAGTTAAAATATTTTGTTTAAAGAAGAGAAAGATTTAATACAAAGGAACTAATTATTCAGCTACAAAACTAGAAAAACAACAGAATGAATCAAATAGGAAGAAGGTAAGTAGCATAGGTAACTGCTAAAATTGCTGTGTCTATAATAAATGCATCCAGAACTGCAGAAAAGGTGGGGATGCAGGTTACCCTTAGGCACTAGTTGAACAAGAGGCGAAATGTGGGGAGGCGTGCCCAGGTTACAGAGCTTTTGCTGGTGAGCCCTGAGTCAAAGACCACTGTTTTGTAACATTCTTGTGACCATGAGATTAGGGCACAGAATACACGAAAGTACAACTTCAGTTCTCAAAGGTCATATTCTCTCTAGATGAGCTGCAACCATCAATCACAATGTTATTCAAAAATCTTAGATACTGTGACTTAATGAATATGAGTCAAACACTCTCATCCCCTATAGGGACTGTTGGCAACTTGAGAGACAGCATCCCTCTGCTGTACTCTTATAGCGATCTGTACACATCACTGTCACAGTATTTATCTCACTGCCTCATGAGTTATCTGCTTGTGTATGCTTTTTCCTTTGAATCCCTTAGGCACAGGGATACAGTCTTTTTCTTCTTGGAGCCTCCCTCGTTCCTCCCCAGAGCCTTGATCAAGAAATATTTGATGAACAACTGAATAAGGGCATAAATGTACAGATACTAATCAAAGAGCCAAAGGGTGCAGAAAATCAAGAAGTCTCATTTCATGCAGAGTGACCTAGATAAGGAAAGCACCATAGGCCCATTAAGCTACAGATGACAGGTACTCAACTGACAGAACAACAGAAGGGAAAGAACACATAGATCATGTAGGAAACCTACTAATATTTTAACCAAGATATAACGGTGTTTTTCGAGACTATTCAAAGATTTCAGAAATGATTTATTATTTTTTTAAACACTTGTCAGCCTCCAACACACATAGTGCAATTTTAAGCTTCTGGAAAATCGCTAACAAAACAGGAGACTGTTTGCTGACTAGGCTACCCTTGTAGTAATCATTAGTTTATTTTGCTCCTGGAGACACGGATAAAATCTGAGTGAAAAGAAAAGAAAAACAAAGAGGAATTGTGAAGGTTGGGGTAAATGAATACTGGCTCACATAAGAGAGATGAAAAGATCTATTCACACATCACCCACACTATCCACATTCACAGGGATCGAAAACTTCAGGAGAAAAGTTGCCTTATTTAGTAGACAGCTCTATTGCTACTCCACCTCTTCCCTCCTATCCACAGTTCCCATTGAACTTGTTTCCTAGCAAAGTCTTTAAACATCCAAGAGAGATGTGGATGTTTTTAACAGTAGACAAGAACCAATTGAACAAAATAAGTGTGTAAAGCCCTGAATGGATGTGGCTGAGGGTGAGGCTTTCTTGATTAATTTGGGGGCTGGGGGTACTTCTTCCTGCAGGGTCACCAATCCTGACACCTGCTCCCCTGCAGCCAAGTACAACACCAGAGGCTGACAGGATTGGATGCCTTATAAATGTGGCTGGGAAGGAAGCTTACATACTGTACTTTTCTGAAGTTAGAGCTGGAGAAGTAGGGAAGAAATAGCTGAAGATGGCAGTTGTCTGTCACCGTTGACAACTGTACATAGATATCCAACATGTTTAACCTGCTCCTACATTCCTACTCCTTTGCCTGGTAACTTCCATTCATCCTTTGGTTCTCAGCCAGCTTACATATCCCCTCTTCCAGGGAGTGGGCTTTCTGGACCCCCAGACTAGTCCCATAGCACCATCTACTGCTGTCATATCTCATTATAATTGCTGGATTCATGCCTGTCTCCCCCTATAGTCCATAAGGCTATAAGGGCAGGAGCTGTGTCTGTCTCATTCACAGCTGAATCCCTTGCACCAAGAACAGTGCCTGATGTAAATGCTTAATAAATGCTGAGTGAATGAACCAACCAACAAACAAACAAATAAGTGAGGGTGTGGCCTCAATTAGGTAGGGCCAGTGGTCAAAAGAAAGAAATTGGAAGACTGAATACTCACAGAACCCATGCAATAGGGGTGATTTTGTTAAACCTATTATAGAAATAAGAAAAACAAAGCCCAGAGAAATTAACTTGTTCCAAGGGAAGAAAAGTAAGCAAATTAGCTACCTTCTCCTGCACATCCTAAGTCTCATTACTGAGACAGGCTCAGGAATAGGGAGGCTGAGCATCGGTCAATACTTGAGGGGCCTCCCCAGCTCTGAGAGTGGGTGAACAGCCAGATTAAAGACCTTTCCAATTATATCCAAACAGTAGGGCTTGTTACACAGCAGTCTGGTGTCGTGGGGACAATATGGAGTTTGGAGCCAAAAGACTTTGATCTCACTCCCACCCTATATATTACTATTTGTAGGATCACCTTGGTAAAGCTTGTAACCTCTCTAGGCCCACTAAATTCACCTATAAAACAGGAAAAATAAAAACTCCATTTTACCATGCTATTTTGAAGAGTAACTGACAGTGAGTGTCTAGCACAATCTGGCCCACAGTATACATTCAATAAATTTCTATTTATTAGAATGGAATAAAATGGAATCGAACCGAAATAGTCCTCTCACAACTTGCAAACCTTGAGCTTCACTTACTCTTGCCTCATTCCTAACACAGAGTAGGAGCTCTGTAATCAGTGCATTGCAATTGAATAGCCAGGTTCAAATAGAGAGGGTAGGATTACATTCAGACCTAATTAGGCATGTTCTTTTTGTTCTATGACAGCTGCTCAAACCGAGGAGATGCTCCTCTGAAGAAAGAAGGCCTACCTGAAGAGAATTGAAGGCAACAGATCTTCATTGAGGACGTACCATGTGCAAGGCCCTGTTCCAGGCTTACTGGAAGATCACGGAGGGAGAGTAAGAAGAAGGGGAGAAATGGGGACAAAGTAATACCAGCGATCTCCCTAAGCAACTGGTTCTTTTCTAGGACACTATTAGGCAAGTCCAGCTCATTGGGATGAATTACTTTTCTCTGCTGAAAATCCTTTCACTTTCCTAGTTTAGTCCCATCAGTACTACTTAAAGTGTAATCTGAATCTACACTTATTTCCTAGGCCTTTGCCAGAACTGAGAAATGGAAATCAATTGATGCATATGCATGAGATTGAATACATTACGATTTCCCTTATTGAGATAATCACCTGAAAGATTCAAGAGCATTTGAATTTAATTACACTCAACCTTCTGATCTGATATATTTTTTATTCTCATTTACTGGGAGAAGAAGTCGACTATCATTGCTCCCTTCATAAGAGTGTTGTACATTTTATTTTAAATGTGCTGCCTCCAAACTACTACCCAGGTAGCCTGGTCAGAACATCTTCATCTTTAGAGACAAATCATCATCAAGGACCACTCACGCTTCCCTGGGTTTGGTACAACTCTCTACCAATGAACTATGGACTTTATCTTCTCATTTATAAAACTCATGTATAAATCTAAACATATAGAAATAAAATTTCATACTGCAGTTGACAACTTGTGTGAAAAGTAGCAGCACCATGGGATTTATAAACATCTAAAAAATTGCATTTCTACGACAGATTATTTGACAAGCCTTTAAATTACAATGCAACCAACACTATTAGGATATTATGACAGACTCTAGGACAGATTTAGTAATTCTTCTCTGAGAACAGTACAATTATTAAGTCTCTGTTCTTTACTTGGGAGTTCATCCGTGCAGTTTTGAAAAAACTGTATTCCTTACAAACCCAGAATGTTGAGATCTAAAACACCGCTTAGTATATGACTCCTCTAACCTGGAACACTGAGATGGAAATAACCCAAGAGAATGTTCATGCATGACTTGAGCTACTCTTTTTTGGGGGGAGGGGGGGATGGATGAGGGAGAGAAAGGAAGTACACGAGTCAATGACTGAAACTGAATCATGGTAAGACATCTGAAAAAATAGACTATTGACACTCTCCTCACAGGTGGACTACGAGAGTTGAGAAAACAACTGGATTCTCCCTTGCCACTGCCCTTTTATACTCCAGGATTACTCCACAATAGCAAAAGAACATACACAAACAGTCTATGATCTTCCATTTAAGAATGATTGCAAACACCAAGCTGTCTTGCTTCTTGAACCAAATTTAGCGGCTGCAAGGCCATATACACAACTAGAAATGGGATTCCATGCAGTTGAATATACATACATGACAACTCTGTATATATTATTGTGTTAGTTTTCTTGGGCTGCCATAATAAAATACAACAGACTGGGCGGACCAAACAGCAAGAATTTATTTTCTTACAATTCTGGAGACTAGAAGTCTGAGATCAAGGTGTCAGCAGGGTTGGTGTCTTCTGAGGACTCTCTCCTTGACTTGCAGATGGCCATCTTATCTCCATGTCTTCACATGGGCTTCCCTCTGTGTGGCTCTGTGTCCTAAACTCCTCTTCTTAGAAGCTATATTGGATTGGGGCCCATTCTAGTGACTTCATTTTAACAGTTACATCTTTAAGGTCTAACTCCAAATACAGTCATATTCTGAGGACTTCAACATATGAATTTGGGGGGAACACAATTCAGCCCTAACAATGACTGAATTTCATTATATTCACACTAGTCTAGACTTTTTTTTACAAAACATTTTTTTAAATATCTTGTGTCTATGTCTTACAAACAATGATAACCTAAGGTAGCATATGAATCAACTTTGCAACAACAGCATTTAGTTATCTGTTTAGGCATGTACTCTGAGTACATCTAAGTTCATATTAGCATGGCTTAGCACAATGCCTGTTAAATAATATCTGTGAGTCATTTGAGAAAAAAGTGCTATAATTACTGTATAAGTTTAACAATTGTAAAATGGAGCTTAAAGCATTATGAATTTTCAATTACTTTCATAATTATAACAAAGATATAAAGAGAAGACTCTTTAATGATCTACATTTAAATTGATCATATTTCAAAAATTAAGTTCATGCTAATTCCAGACTGTCTTTGTAAAATTTCTAACAAAATTTTAATAATGGCTGATAATAACAGTTCAATCATTAATAATACATCACTCTTTCATGCACTTTCATCTTAAAAATGGCAAGTTCACATTCCTGTGTTTAGGAGAATCCAGTCAGCTTCAGTATTTATGTTTTTCTTGACAACAGTATTAAGTTCTTAAAATGTAAATCTATGAAAATTTCATTTTTATCACTATACTAGAGCTGTCTTTATATCAAGCAGATTAAATATCACTGTCACTGGACAATGAGAATTGAGAATTGAAAGAATATATATTATACATTCATACAGACCTTAATACATTTGGTCCTCTGGGAAAATACAGAATTTCACTTAAAGTGTTCAAATAGATGATGGTACAGCAAAAGGGCTTTCAAATATATAATCAACTGAATCAAATAACTTATATTAGGTCCTTGGTGGTAAATTGTCATTTCAGAACTGTTGGCATGGTAACAGCCCCATTAATTACATATATGAACTACCTAGTCCTATGGGCATGAAATTAAAGTGATGATGGATATTATCTCCAACAAATACAAGTTCACCCAGAGCATATAACTGAGTTATTAATAAGTTCTAACTCCACCTCTGCCTTAGGCAAATTCCTTGGTGTCCCTCTTTGCATTAGCTCCTTTAACTATAAGAATTATCCATGTCTCTAAATGCCCAAAGAAATGGGTGATGACTCAGTAAAACCAGGCAGTATAAATGGGTGGGTGAGCATTCTTAATAGATATGTCATACCAATCAAAATGTTGTAACAGTAATGTTACCCTAGATATGGTTCGTCTGATGTCTGTTTAGTCAGTGTGGCCAGAGGATCTAGATGTCACATAGGATTTGAATACTTGAAATAGACCATGTTCTCTGGTTCAAGTGAGTACTGGAAATTCTAATTTCTTGGATTGAACACTGGGAAATGAGAATATCATGTATATGTCAGGCAATTTACTTTGGGATTCTCTATTCAAATATAGTAAATTTCAGTATGTTGAACAAACATAGCAATTTACAGGAATAAAAAATGTAAATATTGACTAATGACAAACATTTCTGAGAAACTCTGGTCCAATGTAGAGGCAGAATGAAAAAGTCCTCTGGGCAAGTACCTCAACACCTACATGCCACATTTCAGTGCACAGGAAGTTCACTTTGATAAGTGAATGCCCTAGGAGACCACAAATCAACCAACATACCTGTTTTAGCTGAGCTGAAATGAATTTGACAAAAATAATCATAAAGTTTAATCTAAGTCTCCCTTCAACATCATAGAAGGAATGTCTATTCCCTATTAATAAAATGAAACAATATTATTTTCCATCTTGTCCCGTAATCTATATCCTCAGGTCTCCAGTAGCTTCTATGGTGACAGTAATAATTGTCCCTTGTCCTTTTCATTGTTCACCCATCTGGTCTATAGCTGGGAACTACTGGCCTGTTATCTCTCAGCTCCGATGCGGCTCAATGGTCCTCCCTGTTAACTTGGCCTCACTTCATTGGCATAGTTTACCTCCCTCAGACCTGGCTGCATCTCTCACTGGATACCTGACCAAGTCAGTCTACCCTGTAGTCCTCAACTACGAGATCATTTTGTTCCCCTGTTGTGATTCCCTTCGTAAGTTCCCCATCAAGCACTCTCAGTCATATTCCATATACCTCCTCAGGACGCATGGGGACCTTTACATGCTTTCTCTACAACACGGAAGACCAGAAAACTCTTGAGAAGCAAAACTGAGGCCCTTTTCCTGCCTAACCATGCTGTGTTGCTTGTTTTATTCTGATGTGGCTGTCCCATGCGGCCATGGGAGTACCTTGCAAGACCTCCCATATTTGAGAAGCAGAGCAAATGGTTTTCTTGTTTAGGCTTTCCTCTCAACCCCAGGCTGGAGATGTGAATCTGAAACACAAGTGAAACACCATCTGATTCCCATACCCCTGATCGCTTCTCTTTTCCTCAAATCACTGGGGACAAGGAGGGGTGAGTATGCCTGTTAGGGGTCTTAACTCCAAGCAACAGAAAACAGTTTTGCCTAATTTGAACAAAAAATTAATTTATTTCTGGATAATGAGTACCTCACAGTTTCTGGAAGGGATGAAGAACCAAGCATAGAGGCATCGTGGCTAAGAACACACCACAGAAGTAGGTCATGGAAGAAACTACTACCAGGCTGCTGGATCTAGACATCACCGATGCTGAGCAATGGACGTGGGTGTCACCTCATCAATACTATGCCTGCCAAAACATATTGTGCACAATCCCTGCTTTGTATCATTAATCTGCCGCTTAGGGTCTAGCGCAATGTGACTGGGATAGCCCTGGCTTCAAAGTACATTGGGGAAGCAAGTATCAGGTGTTTTCAGCTTCTCTGCTGTGAAGAAAGCTCAGACAGTAGGCACTGCCCAAACACAGGAAAAGGAACCAGATGCTGAGCAGCAAAAGGCATGCTAACTGTCTACTATAGTGTGGGCTTTCTACTTCGTCTACCTTGTTAACATTTTTCCTTCCTAGGTGGTTCAATGGCTAGGTGGTATAACGGTGGGAAAGATGCCCCCCATCTTCTGCAGGTGCTATAATGGTCTAATGGCTACTCGACACATGATTTGGAAGTTCGGGGACAGACATGATAGATTAGTATTTCCAAAATACCCCCATTAAATTGGCAAATAAAGAAATTTAAATCACTGCTAGATGAAGCTTTAATTTCATGCATTTTTATACCCCAAACACTGCACATTATATATAATAAGAAACTATTTTGAGATTCAGCTTTTGGATGTTTTAGAAATCTTAATTCAAATGCTTATCTAAAACATATATTACCCAACAACTCAGGCTTCAATGTTCCAAAATTAGTAATGACATTTCCTCATGGGTTTATAAATAGAATAGGAATTTCTAGTTTTGGAGGTTGGATTCCATCTTTAGAAACAATGTCTGACTATTTTTTGCTTGTTTTTGCACATGCTGTTTTATCTTTGTTTAAATCACAATAAAAAGCTGGCATGTAATTGTTAGGACTACGTAAATTTTCTATGTTTATCCGAGATTTCGGCTGCATTGACTCAAACGGCTGAATATAAAAGGGCAAAGATGACTCCTCAGCAGAATACATGTGGGGATAATCAAGACACAGGTACATTTCCATACACAAGTCAACACTTTGGTCAAAGTTCCTTTTGCCTGAGAGTAGTAGACAACCCCCACTAGTAAACAGGAATTCTTACAAAATGCTATCCATATGCTTCTGAACCTCATAAGGACCTCGATGCATGCAATAAGTGACAAGATGTGTCTCTTTTCATTAACGGCACAGAGCAATCTTATGGTTTCAAATAACCAGGGGCAGATTATGAAAAGATATGACTAGATAAGAATAACAAGTGCTGATGAGGATGTAGAGAAATTGGAGCCTCAGACATTGCGGGTCAGAATGTAAAACTGTGCAATCTCTCTGGAATACAGTTGGGCAATTCCTCAAAAGTGAACTATAGACTACTTACCATATGACCCAGCAATTCCACTCCTAAGTATATATGCAAAAGAATTGAAAATAGATACTAAAATACTTGCACACAGATATTCATACTGGCACTACCGACAATTGCCAGAAGGTAGGAAAAAACAATTATCTAACTGGTGAGTGGATAAACAAAACGTGATTTAGCCATACAATGGAATATTATTTAACCATAAAAAAGAATGAAGGGAGGAGTGACATTAACAAGATGGTGGAACAGGAGCTCCCCAGCTCTAGTCATCCTCACAGGAAACTATCCTCACAGCCACTATCCACAGAAAAGAACACCTTTGTGAAAATCCCAGAACCTGGGGGTGAGGCTGAAGCACTCTTGTAGAGCACAGAAGCCAGGAAAAACCACATTAGAAGGGTAAGAAGAGCAGTTTCACTCTGACCGCATTGTCCCTCACTCAGACCAGCACAGCACCACACCTACTGGGATCCCCTGGGCCTATGGTTTCTCCAGTGGAGAAAAGAGAGCCTAAAGCAGATATCTAGCTTCCCCAGGGTTTCAGGGCACAACCCATAAGACACATTTTGGTTTCATCTCATGGGGAACACTGGGGGGACTGGCCAGGCTAAGACCACTGGGAATCAGCTGGAAACAATGAGAAGTGTGGGACTCACAGAGACCAGTGCACAGATCTCAGTGGGACACCATATCCCTGCCAACAGCCCCACCCGACCAGACACCCCAGCTATCAACTCTGCCCATCTATGGAGCCAAGCTGGCAAACCAATCTGGCCAGGAGTATAGTAAGAAGTCCCCAGAAGACCAGCTGTAAAGGCCAACCTAAGGCCCCGCCTGATCACAGAGCACAGTCAGCAAACCCATCTGACCACAGAGGACAGTCAGTGACCCCACTCAAATGCAGGGCTCCCAAGAAAGGAAAGTTCAGGACCAGATGGTTTCACAGGTTAATTCTACCAAACACTTAAAGAAGAATTAATGCAGAACCTTCTCAAACTCTTCCAAATATTTGAAGAAAGGGCAACACTTCCAAATGTATTTTACAAGACCAGCATTACATTACCCTGATACCAAAGCCAGATAAAGAAACTACAAGAAAAGAAAACTACAGGACAATATCCCTGATGAACACAGATGCAAAAATTCTCAAAAAACAAATACCAGCAAGAGGAATTCAACAGCACATTAAAAGGATCACACACTACGATCAAGTGGGATTTATCCCTGGGAAGCTAGGCTGTTTCACCATATGCGAATCCATAAATGTAATATACCACATTGACAGAATAAAGAATAAAAATCAATGATTATCTCAATGCATGCAGGAAAAAATCTGACAAGATCCAACATCCTTTCATGACAAAAACTCCTAATAAATTGGATATAGAAGGAATGTACCTCAACATAATAAATGCCATATATGACAAATCCACAGCTAACATCATCCTCAATAGTACAGTACTGAAAACCTTTCCTCTAAGATCAGGAACAAGAAAATAGTGCCCACTGTCACCACTCCTATTCAGCATAGTATAGTACTAGAAGTCCTAGCCAGGGCAATGAGGCAAGAAAACTAAAGCATCCAAATTGGAAAGGAAGAAGTAAACTTATGTCTCTTTGCAGATGATATGATCTTATATATAGAAAACTCCAAACAGTAAACTGTTAGGACTAATAAACAAATTCAGTAAAGTTGCATGTTACAAAATCAACGTAACAAAAATCATTTGTGCTTTTATATACTAACAAATCTGAAAAAGAAGTTAAGAAAACAATCACATCAAAAACAACAAAATACTTGGGAATAAATTTAACTAAGGAGATGAAATATCTGCATACTTTAAAATTGTAAAATATTAATGAAAGAAATTGAAGAAGACACAAATAAATGGAAAGATATCCTGTGTTTGTTTATGGATTGGAAAGATTAATATTGTTAAAATGTCCATACTGCCCAAAACAATCTACAGATTCAATGCAATTCTTATCAAAACTCCAATGGAATTTTTCACAGAAAGAGAAAAACAATTCTAAAATTCATACAGAACCACAAAAGATGCCAAATACCCAAAGCAATCTTGAGAAAGAAGAACAACGCTGGAGGTAACACAATTCATGATTTCAAACTATATTTCCAAGGTATAGTAATCAAAACGGTATGGTACTAGCATAAAAATAGACATATAGACCAATGGAATAGACTAGAGAGCCCAGAAATAAACCCATGCATATATGGTAAACTAATCTTTGAAAAGAGTGCCAAGAATACATAATGTGCAAAAAATAGCCTCTTCAATAAGTGGTGTTCAGAAAACTATATATCCACACGCAAAAGGATGAAATTGAACACTTACAACACTGAGAAAAATTAACTTGAAATGAATTAATGACTTAAATGTAAAACATGAACCATTAAAACTCCTAGAAGAAACATAGGGTAAAATCTCCTTGACATTTGTATTGGTAAAGATTTTTTGGATATGACACCAAAAGCACAAGCAACAAAAGCAAAAATAAACAAGTGAGACTACATCAAAAGAAAAAGTTTCTCTACAGCAAAGGAAACAATCAACAAAATGAAAAGGCAACTTATGGAATGGGAGAAAATATTTGCAAACCATATATTTGATGAGGGGTTAATATCCAAAACATAAAAGAAACTCATAAAATTCAGTAGCAGAAAAAGAAAGAAATAATCTAATTTTTTAAATGAGCAGGGACTTCCCTGGTGGTGCAGTGGTTAAGAATCTGCCTGCCAATGCAGGGGACACAGGTTCGAGCCCTGGTCCGGGAAGATCCCACATGCCGTGGAGCAATGAAGCCCGTGTGCCACAACTACTGAGCCTGCACTCTAGAGCCTGTGAGCCACAACTACTGAAGCCCATGCGCCTAGAGGCTGTGCTCCACGACAAGAGAAGCCACCGCAATGAGAAGCTCACACACCGCAATGAAGAGCAGCCCCCGCTAACTGCAAGAAGAGAAAGCCCGCACGCGGCAACGAAGACCCAACACAGCCAAAAATAAATTAATTAAAAATGAGCAAAGGAACTGAATAGACATTTTTCTAAAGAAGACATACAAATCATCAACAGGTCATGAAAAGGTGCTCAACACCACTAATTATCAGGGAAATGCAAGTCAACACCACAAAGAGATATCACCTCACACTTGTCAGAATGGCTATCATCAAAAAGACAATAAATAATAAATTTTGGTGAGGATGTGGAGAAAAGAGAACCCTAGTACACTGTTGGTGGGACTATAAATTGGTGCAGCCACTGTGGAAAACAGTATGGAGGTTCCTCAGAAAATTAAGAATAGAACTACTATATGATCTAGCAATTCCACTCCTGGGTTTTTATCCAAAGAAAATGAAAACAATAATTAGAAAAGATATGTGCAGCCCAATGTTCACAGCAGCATTATTTACAATAACCAAGATATGAAAGCAACCTCAGTGTCCATCAATAGATGAATGGAATACTACTGAGCCATACAAAAGAATGAAATTGTTCCATTTGCAACAACATGGATGGACCAAGAGGGCACTATGCTTAGTGAAGTAAGTCAAACAGAGAAAGACAAATACTGTATGTTTTTACTTAAATGTGGAATCTAAACAATAAAACAAATGAATGAATATAACAAAACAAAAACAGACTCATGGACACAGAGAACAAACTAGTGGTTACCAGTGGGGAGAGGGGTGGGGGGAGGGGCAAGGTAGGGGAAGGAGATTAAGAGGTACGAATTACTGTATAAAATAAATAAGATACAAGGATGTAATAATATACAGCTCAGGGAATATAGGCAACATTTTATAATAACTTTAAATGGAGTATAATCTATAAAAATCGAATCACTATGTTGCAGAATTGACACAAATATAACATTGTACATCAACTATACTTCAATTTTTTTTAAAGGCTATTATCAAAAACACAAGAGATAACAAATGTCGGCAAGGATGCGGAGAAAAGGGAACCCTTGTGTGGTGCTGGTGGGAATGTAAACTGGTGCAGCCACTGTGGAAAACAGTATGGAGGTACCCCCAAAAGTCAAAAATAGAACTACCACATGATTCAGCAATCCCACCTCTGGGTATATATCAAAAGGAAATGAAATCAGTATCTCGAAGAGATACCTGCACTCACATGTTCATTGTAGCACTACTCACAATAGCCAAGATAGGGAAGCAACCTAAATATCTATCACGAATGAATGGATTAAAAATGTGATTATATACACACACACACACACACACACACACACACACACATACATAAATAATAGGATATTACTCAGCCATGAGAAGGAAGGAAATCCTGCCCTTTGTGATCTACTGGATGAACCTGGAAGGCATTATGCTAAGTGAAATAAGTCAGAGAAAGACAAAAACTGTATGATCTCACTTACATGTGGAATCTAAAAAAGCCAACTCATAGAACAGAGAGTAGAGTGGTGGTTACTAGGGGCTGGGGGAATGGGGGGAAAGGGGAGATGTTGGTCAAACGGTACAAACTTCCAGTTATAAGATGGATAAGTTCTGAAGATCTAATGTATAGTGGTGTGATTATTGTTAATAATACTGTATCACATACTTGAAAGTTGCTAAAAAGTAGATCTTAAATGTTCTAACCACAAAAAAGAAATGGTAATAACATGACATAATGGAGGTATTAGGTAATGCTATAGTGGTAATTTTTTGCAAAAGCGTCTTAAATCAATGCATTGTACATCTTAAACTTGTACAATGTCATATGTCAATTATATCTCAATAAAGCTGGAAAAAATGAAATTAAATTTAAAGAGATGAGAAAAATGATGAGTAAATTCTGGAGATTCAATATGCAGCATAGTGACTATTGTTAAGAATACTGAATTGTACACTTGAAATTTTTCTGAGAGCAGATCTTAACTGTTCTCACCACACAAAAGAATGGTAACTATGTGAGGTGGTAGATATGTGAATTAACGTGATTGTGGTAATCCTGTCACATGTATACCTATATCAAATCATCACATTATACACTTTAAATATATGTAATTTTATTTGTCAATTACGTCTCAATAAAGCTGAGGGGGAAAAGGAGTGATATATTGTTAAATACTACAACATGTACAAAACTTGAAAATATTACGCTAATTGAAAGAAGCCAGATGTAATAGGCGACATATTGTATGATTCCATTAATATGAAATGTCCAGAATAGGCAAATCTGCAGAGACAGAGAATAGATTAGTGTTTGTCAAGAGCTGGCAGCAGCGAGAACAGGGAATGACTACTAATGGGTAGTAATGGGTTCCTTTTTTGTGGTGATGAAAATGCGCTGCAGTTAGATAGTAGTGATAGTCACTCAACTCTACACATAAACTAAAAACCACTGAATTGGATACTTTAAAAGGATGAATTTTATGGTATGTGCATTATATCTCAATTTTAAAAAGAGGATAAAGAGCAAGGAAAAGGGAGACGGTCTCTGAATCGAGTAAAGGGAATGTTCTATGCTAGGGCACAGCAGGGTCTGGTTAATCAATCCCCTTCCCCCACAATAAAAATCGACCTGGTAGTTTAGATCTAAGGCCCGTTCAGCAGAACTGAAAGTCAGTGCCCCTACAAAAAAAGGATATTCTGATATCAGGAACGCTATAAAGTTTACCTTAGTGACTACTCAGAGCAGCTTAATGAGGAAGGACATGGAGGTCGCTATGTATGAGGCAGGGTTGCACAAAGAAGGAAGAAGGGTACTGAGTCAGGGAATGATGGTTACACCAAAGAAAAGCTCTGTCTAAGATTAGCCTTAACGTCCCGTCTTTCATTAGTGGTGAGGCAATATTACGAAACGTTAAACTCTTGCTAACTGCTCTGCCACGTCATGGTTCCCCAAGGTCCTCTCCCAGCCCAGGCAGCTAGAGTACTGCATACTTACTGCGCCAGGGCAGGTTGTTAGAACAGAAATACAAAAGCAAAGAACTGACCAGTGCTGAGCTTCTGAATTCTCCAGTAGAATTTCCGAACTCAAGACAGAGACAATTGTCCTTAGAGGAAATACTTTCTTTGGGTTGCGAGAGCCTATGTCTTTGAGCCTCAGAAGACAAGGCCTTAGTCTAAGCGATAAGAAAAGAATAACATTCAGAACTAATTTCACCCTCCCACCCAAATTTGTTTAAGATGTCACGTGAGTGATGGGGTGGGCATGGAGCAGGAAACAGTCCAAGAAAAATGCCAGACAGGCACTGATGAGGTCTCCTTAGGCCAGTCAGGGGCAGGAGGTGATGGAGCTCAAGATAAATTTTAGGATAAAGATTAAAAAGACTCCATATCTCATGCCCTGGGAGGCAGAAAGACTCACAGAGACATCTTCAAACCATCGTGGCTCAGGAGAGGAAAGGAAAGATGAATTCATGGGTCACCTAGCAGATGGGCCCTCAGAATCCCCATATAAATCCCCATGGCATGTGGGAAACAGTTCACAAGTTCCCTGCAGCCCGCAGTGCTGTGGATCTGGAAGGCCGCTCTCAGCACACAAAACAGGAACTTGTAGCCTGGGGATGGGAGTTGATGGGAATGCAACATCACAGCAGGCAGCAGCATGGAGGCGTGAGGATGACTAAAAACAAGATGGGAATAAGTACATTTCAGGGCAGAGCAGCATGGCCAGATGCCATCCTTGGGTCTGGTATCCACCCCACCATGTGTCTTAGTCCAAGTTCTCTGGAAGGAAAACCTGACACAAAGACTTTTCTTGAAAGTGTGATCCCAGGAATCAAGGATGATGTACAGGGGAATAAAGCAGAGAAGGGGCAGAGCCAAAATCAGAACGCATTACTGAGTCGGCCACTGCGAAAGGTAAATGGCTGCTTGATCTACTGGAATGTCTGAGGCTACGTGAAATGCATCTTCTTGGGGAAGAAAGTGAGACATGATTATCAACTAGCCCCCATGCCCCATGGATCAAAGTTTTACCCCACTGGGCATTAACTCCTCCCCATTTCCATGCTGTGCATGCGCTGGCTCTGAGTGATTTCTGAAACACCTCACACTTCAGCATCAATAAGGCAAGAGGTGCTTAGCTGGTGACAAACTGGTCTCTTTAGCGGCTGAAATAACAAGAGAATCTGAAGGGATGCATAAAAAGTGTCAGATATACTTAAGCGAGCACTAGACCTAAGTGCCATTGTGGAGAGAAGGTGGGGGAAAGAATCTTAAATTGACTGTGTATTCATTAAACCTGAGGTTACAAAATTGACCTTGAATTGGCAAAATTAGGTTTTCTTCTTTGGAGCTAAGAGGGAGTTCAAAATAGAGAGGAAACTAGGTTATACCAAAATCGTTAGACCACTTCAAGGTCTGAGTGTAGTGGCCTATAAAGTTCATCTCGACTAAGAATTCATTTAAAATACTCATTCAATAAATATTTATTGAGTGTCTACTGCCTGCAAGCCCCTGCACAAGGTGTCAAAGAGGGTAAAAGATAAGTAAAACTTAGCACCTGTTCTCAAGTGGCTCACAGTCTAGTGGGGAGAAAGATAAAATCCAGGAGGTAGAGCTAACTATGTAAGGGACAAAGCTATGTCCTCACCATGTCGAGGTTTCAGGGCCCTCATCAGTAAAATGAAGTTAAAATAGCCAACTTCTAAGGTCTCTTTTCTCTTTGACATTCTGTGAACCTCTAAGTGTCACACAAAACCAGATAACTCCAATATAAAAGCTATGTTGTTTATTCCACATCATGCTCCCCAACTCCCTCTTGAAAGGGAAATTGTTTCAGAGAAAGCAGGATGGGAACCAGTTCGTCATCATGCTCACTTGTTCAAAACAAAGCCTAGGTGGCGCCAAAACAGCTAATCTACAAGTAAAAAGTTCCAGCAGAAGTAGTTTCTGACCTCACACAGGGAGAGAAAGAGAAAGTTTTTAAAAACAAATGCATAATATATTATGTACATAATGTACATAAAATACTGTCGTAAGCAACTGTGAAGTATCTTTCATTGTTGAAAAGTCAACCAGCACAATGGGTTACTAACCACAGTGTTTACTAACTGCTTGCCTGACGTTTCTTAACCATTGATTATCCAAATTAGCTTCTCTAGTCATTCAAACGGTCTCATTCCTGCTGTCCAGTTCCAATTCTACCCTTTCTTTCCTTAAATCCCACCTATACCAATCATCCTTTCATGGCTCTCCAAGGCATATTATTTAGTGAAATATACTTTTTTCTTTTTTTTTTATGTGAATGTACAGCATACAAAATTTTAATTACAAAAAATACCAATGACATTAACTGAGTGGAAGCTGACATGCCACTGGACCAATAGAAAGTCCCCAAATTTAATGACCCTGTATAATCGTGACTCAAAATTTTACTGAAATATCCTAGGTAATATCAATTATTTTCCAAGCAAAAGTTTAATAGTATGAAATAATGGATCTGGGTAAAATTTCTGACACATACTCCTAACCTTTGAGGGTTAAGCAGATTAAATACTTCGACATGTACAAACTGATTTAATCTGCCATACTTTTACTAAAATAGTTTGAATAAATATTCTGGATACTCTCTCACAAAATTGAATTTATCTAGATTTAACGTGTATCTTCAGTTTTCCCAATAAAGGGACCTTTATATTTCAGACTTTGAAACAAAAAGTGTGTTTCTAACACACTCTTCTTTCGTACAAATGTTATCTTTTACTTAAACACACAACAAAGGAAATGACATGTCTACCTTTACACACTGTAGAACATTTAGACCTAGCAAAGGAATCTTTTTGTCTCATATGTTCTTTTTAAAGTCTAGTGATTTCCTGGAATCACTGCAACATGGTGTAAATGATGTATGAAATGAAAATGGTCAGTTTCCTTTGCATGGAGAATACAGAGGTTACTTTGTAACTTACTTCTAGCCTGGACTATTTGCTATATTAAAGGTAGTTTCTCATTCTCAAGTTGCCTTGATGCAGTAGTAGATACAGTTCTACTAGAGACCTGAGGGAATCCGATCTTAGGGTCCCATAGACAAAGCATAGAGATACCAATCCGTGCGACTAGGTCACTGGTTTAATTTTTAAACAGCTAAGCACCAAGGCTCATTGTTTAAATCAAATGTGCACAATGCTGGACCAATTTTAATACTTGGTTAATTAATGGAGATGGTAATAGAAAAGCTGAAAGAAGTGTCAGAGTTTTGTTATAAATGTGTTAAAATGTCACTTCACCCATAGTTTTAGATTTGAATTCCCCATGGGTTTGTGTACACATACATTCACATACAAGTAGAAGAATTTAATACTTTTGGATGGTAATAGTGAAATCTCTGGGATTACATACCATTTCCAAAATAGTATATTTCCCACTGTCCAACCAAACTCGTAGCATATCATAGATTCTTGTGAAATAGAGAAGACACTTAGTAAAATGCGAAACTCATTTAAGGAATTTCAATAAATGTGGAAGGGAACGCATATTTCTGTTACTAAATATTGTTTTCTCACAAAATGTCAATAAAAACTCATTAAGAAGCTATTGTGTAATGTGTCCCTAAGTATACTCACATACTGTATCTTCAATGAATATAACTTACTTTTTAAATTTAGTACCTGCTGTACCAAGATGGCAGAGAATACATTTTTCCAAGGTCAATTACTCAGTGATTAGAATCAACTGTCACATAAGAATCCCAGAGCTGAGAAAAAGCAGAATTTAATGAGGTCACTGTACAAAAGACTGCTGCTTAACTGTTCAAAATCACTTATGTTTCGAAAGACTTTATACTAAAGAAAAAAATATTTAAAACAGTGTTGGCAACAGCCTTGCTTTATTGCTTGAACAGAAGCTGAAGAGTTTGGTAAACCCATCTTGTGATGAGAGAACTATTTAGGAGTCTGGGCACAGGGTGGTGGGTAGGGGGCAGAGAGGAGAGGGGAGGGCCGATGGAGGAGAGGCGGGAGCTGAGGGTCAGACACACAGGGGATGGTGCGGGCCGCATGCAGACCAGCAACCCCAATTTCCACCTCTTGATTAGGCCCTTTTGCTGAGGCAGAAAAACACAGAGTGGGCGGTTGGACCATTCCCATGTTCTGCCTTTTGAATTTAGCCTAAATTAAATCAGTTGGTGAGAAGTAGCAGGAAGAATTCAGGACTGCTATAGCAGGAAAAAACAGTTTCAAATAAATGAAGTAGTCAGTTAGTGAAAGAAAAAGGCAGCTGTGGTTCCTAAGAGACTTAAAACTCAGCAGCTCAGGGAAGCGGAGGCGGAGGTGCAGGGCAAAGGAATGTCGGAAAGCTTCTGATTAGAATAGGTTTAAAAGTGAAATGTTCTATAACTCAGGACATTTTCTCAGAGAGTCCAGAGGTGAAAGAAAAGAAAATATATATATATACGTATATTTAGGAGTCACTTATCCTTGATTTAAAGCCTAATAACATATCTTTTATTAACTAACAGTAAGTCTCTCTTAATGGTTTTCTTTCCATAATAGTTTCTTTTCACAAAACAGCTCCCAAAATAGTACAAGTTCCTTATAATGTTTAGGTACAAGATAAGTATACCAAAATTAATACTTTACTATGGACCAGAAATAACCAATTAAAAAATATGAATAACCTGCTAACTGTATTAATAGGAAACATATGGAAATTATATGAAGAAAACTGGGTACAAAGTGCTATGTAGAAAATAAGCTACAAAGATATACTGTACAGCACAGGGAATATAGCCAGTATTTTATGATAACTTTAAATGGAGTATAATCTAAAAATTTTGGATCTCTATGTTGTACACCTGAAACTAATATCATATTGTAACTAAACTATGCTTCAGTTAAAAAAAAGAAAACTAGAAAACACTGCTGAGAAATATAAATAATTTGAATAACGGAGAGACAAACTGTGTATCTGAATGAAAAGAGTGGTATTAGGAAGATGGCAATAGTTCCCAAGATAATATGTAGTTTAAAAATATTTCTAATAATAATACCAATGGAAAAAACTACCAGCAGGATTGTTTGGAACTTTCCAACATTATTCTAAATTTTGTCTGGAAGAAAAATTAAGCAAGAGTAAGTATGAAACATTAGAAAAACAAAGGAAAAAGAAAAAAGGGAAACTTACCCTGCAAAATGTTAAAATCTATTATCAAGCTATAATAATTAAAATATTAGAGTAATAACAGAAATCAAAGAAATATCAATGGAAAAGATCAGAGAGCCGGAAACGGACCCTAATACACAGAAACTTTTAGCATACTGTGAAGGAATTATGTCATATCAAAGAGGACGAGATGGATTATTCAATAAATGGTATTGTGGCAATTAGCTATTTGGGAACAAGCAAAACTAAGTTTTCATTCTTACATCATCATGCCTTGAGCCAAAATAAAATCCATATGGATAAAAGTGTTAAGCTTAGAAAATGACTGAAACTACAGTAAGCATAGGGAATATTTAACTGTCTTGGAATGCAAAAGGATTGCCTAAGCATACGATCGATGAAAGAAGTCACAAAGAAAAAATACATAAATTTGATTACACAGAAATTTCAAAATTTAGGACTAAAAACTGGGAAAAATATAACATGAAGGGAAGAATGTTTTCTATAACTGTGGCATAAAAAGGGTTAACGTAAACATAGAGATAACTCAAACAAACTGAGATCCATTAGTATTCCCCAAAATACAACATGTGAGGAAATATTCAGCTTTGTTAGTAATTGGAACTACACTTCAAATCAACATGGCAATGTCATTTTCCACCTATGTAATTGGCAAGGATTTTTTTTGATGCGATACTCTATGGCTATGCTATTTACTATGGTAGTAACTAGTCGCTTGAAATGTGGCTAGTCTGAATTGAGACGTGCTGTAAAGTGTAAAGTATACACTGGAATTCAAAGGCTTAGGGCAGAAAAGAAGTAAAATATCTCATTAATAATTTTATGTTGATTGCGTGTTGAAATGATATATTTTGGATATATTGGGTTAAATAAAATATACTATTAAAATTATTTCACCTGTTTCTTTTTACTTTTAATGTGGTTACTAGGAAAAGTTTTTAATTTAATTTTTTATTCTAAATTGTATATAAAGTCTACAACATGCTGATTTGATATACATATACATAGTGAAATGATTACCACAGCTAAGCTAATTAACATATCATCTCACATAGTTACCTTTTTTTCTTTTAGTAATTTTAAATTACAGGTACAGTTTATCTTTCTACCGCACAGCACTACTCTACGGGAATTAGGGGGCAAAGAAATAGCTACTATCATACATCACTGGTGGGAGTACAAATCACCAGCAGGATTTCTAGATGGCATTTCAGCAATATGTACCAAAAGCACTTATTTTAAAATGTGCTGTACCCTTTCATCCAATAATTCCATCTCTAGGGACCTATCTTAAGGAAGTAATCATAGACAGAACAATTTAGATAGATAGATAGATATAGATAATTAGTACATAAAATACATATTAATAATAGTAAAAGATTAGAAAAGCATAACTGTTCAATAACAGGGAAATAATTAAATTATAATATGCTCATTTAGTGACATGATGAAATACATGTGATACAAAGTGAAAGAAAGCAAGAAATAAAACTGCATATGCATTATTATCCCAAATGTGTAAAGAACATGTACACGGATATACACAGAAATAAAAGACTGAATGAAAATGCACAGGCATATTAACTGTTTCCTCTGGGTTATAAAATTATCAATTGTTTTTGTCTTTTTTGTATATGTATTTGCAAAGTTTTGATAATAAGCATATATTCATTTTAATTAACAATTAAATTGCATTTTTGAAAAAAGTCTTGTCTTCCAATTTGTTCAAACTGACACAAATCACAGCTAGCTAATAAAGAAATCACTAACTAGCAATGAAACCCTTAAGAAGGAGCCATATGTTTGCTTGGGGAATAGCTTGGTTGTGTTTAAATGGCTGCCCAAAAGTAGTTTAGGATACTCAGTGCGGTCAGCTTTCAACATGAAAGTCAACCCACCTTAACTAACCTTTTACCCTAGTCTAGGTATTTTTTGCCTGCTACTTGTTGGGTCAGGAACTTAACAGCAAAGGAGACTAGTCCCGGAGCAGATGACTTACAGGTGCAACAGACATCAGTTTTAATGTCTTTGCACCTTATTATTTCAACATAAAGTGTTTTAAATGCCCACATATTATTTAGCTGTAGAAATAACTAGTCTCATTTTCCACTGTGATCCATAAGTAGCTAGCTTGTTTCTCATGCTTTCTGCTGGTAAAGAGATCAGGGGCATATCCTGGTACGTGATTGGTTGGAAAAGATTGATTTATCTTAAGTGAGGGCAAATGTCCAACTTTGCCTTAAATCACCCAGGTCGGCTCACCATCATCCTGAAGTCTCCAATTCATAACCAAAAGAGGTGTGTTAATTTCATGTGCATGGGCATCAAAATGCGTCTCTCTGATTTAAGCATTCGAGGCAATGCCACAAGGAAGATTCATCAAATCCAAGAAACCAAAAACATGCAGTGGAACTAGTTAGGTAGATTTATGCATAGCAAGAGAAGTGAGAAATGGCTTGGTTTGCCAATAATATTTGAACATTTTCAAGAAGAGATATTTTAAATTGCACACAAGAAACATTTTCAATTCATAACTGTTAGAGATCTGCATCTCGCTAGCTACTATTTGAAACAATATCTGTAACTATCATTTGCAGTTGAAAACATTTTCATTTTAACATTCAAAACTATTGCATCATGCAATAGTAATCTTGCTCTTGTGCATGGAAGAAAGCCACTCTACAAACTCAGGGTGGATTCACTTATTAACACTAAAATCCTTAAGGAATCTTTCTTACCTGGAAGCTTGCCCTGATATTAACTGATTGCTTGTGAAAACAAGGGTTAGAGAGGCAAAGTCTAGGCAATATCTGATTTCCCTCTCTCACCTGATGCAGGAAAAAGTGAATTGTATACCAAAAAGAGAACTGGATGGGCTATCATTCTGTGAGCCTCGGTTTCCTCAGTTCTGACAATCCATGATTTGCGCTTCCATTAGAAGGCACTATTGAAAATTTGAATCATACTGCCCCGTATTTCTTTGTGTGTTAATAAATCATATAGGCAATATATATGCTACCTAACCACACTCATATATAATATGGCTTTTAACGAAAATATGTCTTGCTTGAAGTAGTTTATACCAACTGGCACTCTTGTTACTTCCCTAATTAGCCCTAAAAAACTTACTACATAATTAACCTTTACAAATCTGATTGTACCTCTTCAGATTCACTTGCCCTCTCAAACCATCTTGAAATGACCAGCTTGCTGAAAACATTCTATATATATATGACCCAATACTGGGTAGTGAATGCACTCATCATATAATTCCAGGTCAGACTTAACTCAACACAGAGCAGTCCTCTCAGATTTGATCAGATTTTCCTATAAAAAATTAGTGTTGGATTCCGGAGCTTCCGGGAAGATGGCGGAAGAGTAAGTCGCGGAGATCACCTTCCTACCCACAGACACACCAGAAATACATCTACACGTGGAACAACTCCTACAGAACACCTACTGAACGCTGGCAGAAGACCTCACACCTCCCAAACGGCAAGAAACCCCCCACGTACCTGGGTAGGGCAAAAGAAAAAAGAATAAACAGAGACAAAAGGATAGGGACGGGACCTGCACCACTGGGAGGGAGCCGTGAAGGAGGAAAGGTTCCACACACTAGAAGCCCCTTCGCAGGCGGAGACTGCGGGTGGCGAAGGGGGAAAGCTTCTTCGGAGCTGCGGAGGAGAGCACAGCAACAGGGGTGCGGGGGGCAAAGCGGAGAGATTCCCGCACAGAGGATCAGGGCCGACCGGCACTCACCAGCTGGAGAGGCTTGTCTGCTCACCTGCCGGGGCGGGCGGGGCTGGGAGCTGACGCTCGGGCTTCGGTCGGAGCGCAGGGAGAGGACTGGGGGTGGCGGCGTGAACACAGCCTGCAGGGGGTTAGTGCGCCACAGCTAGCCAGGAGTGAGTTGGGGAAAAGCGTGGACCTGCCGAAGAGGGAAGAGACTTTTTCTTACCTCTTTGTTTCCTGATGCGCGAGGAGAGGGATTGAGAGCGCTGCTTAAAGGAGCTCCAGAGACGGGCGTGAGCCGCGGCTAAAAGCGCGGACCCCAGGGACGGGCATGAGACGCTAAGGCTGCTGCTGCCGCCACCAAGAAGCCTGTGTGCGAGCACAGGTCACTCTCCACACCCCTCTTCCGGGGAGCCTGTGCAGCCCGCCACTGCCAGGGTCCCGGGATCCAGGGACAACTTACCCGGGAGAACGCACGGCGCGCCTCAGGCTGGTGCAACGTCACGCCGGCCTCTGCCGCCGCAGGCTCGCCCCGCACTCCGTGCCCCTCCCTCCCCCCGGCCTGAGTGAGCCAGAGCCCCCGGAGCAGCTGCTCCTTTAACCCCGTCCTGAGCAAAAAACAGATGCCCTCCAGCGACCTACACGCAGAGGCAGGGCCAAATCCAAAGCTGAGCCCCTGGGAGCTGTGAGAACAAAGAAGAGAAAGAGAAATTTCTCCCAGCAGCCTCAGGAGCAGCAGATTAAATCTCCACAATCGACTTGATGGACCCTGCATTGGTGAAATACCTGAATAGACAACGAATCATCCCAAATTGAGGAGGTGGATTTTGAGAGCTAGATTTATGATTTTTTTCCCCTTTTCCTCTTTTTGTGAGTGTGTATATGTATGCCTCTGTGTGAGATTTTGTCTGTATAGCTTTGCTTCCACCATTTGTCCTAGGGTTCTATCCTTCCTTTTTTTGTTGTTGGCTTTTTTTTTGTATTTTTTAAATTTTTTTCTTAATAATTATTTTTTATTTTAATAAGTTTATTTTACTTTATATTCTTTCCTTCTTTCTTTCTTCCTTTCTTTCTTTCTTTCTTTCTTTCCTTCCTTCCTTCCTTCCTTCCCTCCTTTAGACAATGAATCATCCCAAATAGAGGAGGTGGACTTTGAGAGCAAGATTTATGATTTTTTCCCCTTTTCCTCTTTTTGTTACTGTGTATGTGTATGCTTCTGTGTGAGATTTTGTCTGTATACCTTTGCTTCCACCATTTGTCCAAGGGTTCTATCCGTCCGTTTTTTTTCTTAATAATTATTTGTTGTATTTTAATAACTTTATTATATTTTATCTTTATTTTATTTTACTTTATCTTCTTTCCTTCTTTCTTTTTTTCTTCCTGCCCTCTCTTCCTTCCTCCCTCCCTCCCTCCCTCCCTCCTTTCTTTCTTTCCTTCTTTCTTTCTACTAATTCTTTCTTTCTACTTTTTCTCCCTTTTATTCTGAGCTGTGTGGATGAAAGGCTCTTGGTGCTGCAGCCAGGAGTCAGAGCTGTGCCTCTGAGGTGGGAGAGCCAACTTCAGGACACTAGTCCACAAGAGACCTCCCAGCTCCACATAATATCAAACGGCAAAAATCTCCCAGAGATCTCCATCTCAACACCAGCACCCAGCTTCGCTCATCGACCAGCAAGCTACAGTGCTGGACATCCTATGACAAACAACTAGCAAGACAGGAACACAACCCCACCCGTTAGCAGAGAGACTGCCTAAAATCATAATAAGTCCACAAACACCCCAAAACACACTACCAGACGTAGACCTGCCCACCAGAAAGACAAGATCCAGCCTCATCCACCAGAACACAGGCACTAGTGTCCTCCACCAGGAAGCCTAAACAACCCACTGAACCAACCTTAGCCACTGGGGACAGACACCAAAAACAATGGGAACTACGAACCTGCAGCCTGCAAAGAGGAGAACCCAAACACAGTAAGATAAGCAAAATGAGAAGACAGAAAAACACACAGCAGATGAAGGAGCAAGATAAAAACCCACCAGACCTAACAAATGAAGAGGAAATAGGCAGTCTACCTGAAAAAGAATTCAGAATAATGATAGTAAAGATGATCCAAAATCTTGGAAATAGAATGGACAAAATGCAAGAGACATTTACCAAGGACCTAGAAGAACTAAAGATGAAACAAACAACGATGAACAACACAATAAATGAAATTTAAAATACACTAGATGAGATCAATAGCAGAATAACTGAGGCAGAAGAACAGATAAGTGACCTGGAAGATAAACTAGTGGAAATAACTACTGCAGAGCAGCATAAAGAAAAAAGAATGAAAAGAACTGAGAACAGTCTCAGAGACCTCTGGGACAAAATTAAATGCACAAACATTCGAATTATAGCGGTTCCAGAAGAAGAAGAGAAAAAGAAAGGGACTGAGAAAATATTTGAAGAGATTATAGTTGAAAACTTCCCTAATATGGGAAAGGAAATAGTTCACCAAGTCCAGGAAGCACAGAGAGTCCCATACAGGATAAATCCAAGGAGAAACACGCCAAGACACATATTAATCAAACTGTCAAAAATTAAATACAAAGAAAACATATTAAAAGCAGCAAGGGAAAAACAACAAATAACACACAAGGGAATCCCCATAAGGTTAACAGCTGATCTTTCAGCAGAAACTCTGATATCCAGTAGGGAGTGGCAGGACATATTTAGAGTGATGAAGGAGAAAAACCTGCAACCAAGATTACTCTACCCAGCAAGGATCTCATTCAGATTTGATGGAGAAATTAAAACCTTTACAGACAAGCAAAAGCTGAGAGAGTTCAGCACCACCAAACCAGCTTTACAACAAATGCTAAAGGAACTTCTCTAGACAAGAAACACAAGAGAAGGAAAAGACCTATAATAACGAACCCAAAACAATATAGAAAATGGGAATAGGAACATACATATCGATAATTACCTTAAATGTAAATGGACTAAATGCTCCCACCAAAAGACACAGATTGGCTGAATGGATACAAAAACAAGACCCTTATATATGCTGTCTACAAGAGACCCACTTCAGACCTAGAGACACATACAGACTGAAAGTGAGGGGATGGAAAAAGATATTCCATGCAAATGGAAACCAAAAGAAAGCTGGAGTAGCAATTCTCATATCAGACAAAACAGACTTTAAAATAAGGACTATTAAAAGAGACAAAGAAGGACACTACATAATGATCAAGGGATCGATCCAAGAAGAAGATATAACAATTGTAAAAATTTATGCACCCAACATAGGAGCACCTCAATACATAAGGCAAATACTAACAGCCATAAAAGGGGAAATTGACAGTAATACATTCATAGTAGGGGACTTTAACACCCCACTTTCACCAATGGACAGATCATCCAAAATGAAAATAAATAAGGAAACACAAGCTTTAAAGGATACATTAAACAAGATGCACTTAATTGATATTTATAGGACATTCCATTCAAAAACAACAGAATACACATTTTTCTCAAATACTCATGGAACATTCTCCAGGATAGGTCATATCTTGGGTCACAAGTCAAGCCTTGGTAGGTTTAAGAAAATTGAAATTGTTTCAAGTATCTTTTCCGACCACAATGCTATGAGACTAGATATCAATTACAGGAAAAGATCTGTAAAAAATACAAACAAATGGAGGCTAAACAATACACTACTTAATAACGAAGTGATCACTGAAGAAATCAGAGGAAATCAAAAAATAACTAGAAAGAAATGACAATGGAGACACGATGACCCAAAATCTATGGGATGCAGCAAAAGCAGTTCTAAGAGGGAAGTTTATAGCAATACAATCCTACCTTAAGAAACAGGAAACATCTCGAATAAACAAGCTAACCTTGCACCTAAAGCAATTAGAGAAAGAAGAACAAAAAAAACCCCAAAGTTAGCAGAAGGAAAGAAATCATAAAAATCAGATCAGAAATAAATGAAAAAGAAATGAAGGAAACGATAGCAAAGATCAATAAAACTAAAAGCTGGTTCTTTAAGAAGATAAACAAAATTGATAAACCATTAGCCAGACTCAGCAAGAAAAAAAGGGAGAACTCAAATCAATAGAATTAGAAATGAAAAAGGAGAAGTAACAAGTGACACTGCAGTAAAACAAAAGATCATGAGAGATTACTACAAGCAACTCTATGCCAATAAAATGGACAACCTGGAAGAAATGGACAAATTCTTAGGTATGCACAACCTGCCAAGACTGAATTAGGAAGAAATAGAAAATATGAACAGACCAATCACAAGCACTGAAATTGAAACTGTGATTAAAAATCTTCCAATAAACAAAAGCCCAGAACAAGATGGCTTCACAGGCGAATTCTATCAAACATTTAGAGAAGAGCTAACACCTATCCTTCTCAAACTCTTCCAAAATATAGCAGAGGGAGGAACACTCTCAAACTCATTCTACGAGGCCACCATCACCTTGACACCAAAACCAGACAAGGATGTCACAAAGAAAGAAAACTACAGGCCAATATCACTGATGAACATAGATGCAAAAATCCTCAACAAAATACTAGCAAACAGAATCCAACAGCACCATGATCAAGTGGGGTTTATTCCAGGAATGCAAGGATTCTTCAATATATGCAAAACAATCAATGTGATAAACCATATTAACAAACTGAAGGAGTAAAACCATATGATCATCTCCATAGATGCAGAGAAAGCTTTCGACAAAATTCAACACCGATTTATGATAAAAACCCTGCAGAAAGTAGGCATAGAGGGAACATTCCTCAACATAATAAAGGCCATATATGACAAACCCACAGCCAACATCGTCCTCAATGGTGACAAACTGAAAGCATTTCCACTAAGATCAGGTACAAGACAAGGTTACCCACTCTCACCACTCTTATTCAACATAGTTTTGGAAGTTTTAGCCACAGCAATCAGAGAAGAATAGGAAATAAAAGGAATCCAAATCGGAAAAGAAGAAGTAAAGCTGTGACTGTTTGCAGATGACATGATACTATACACAGAGAATCCTAAAGATGCTACCAGAAAACTACTAGAGCTAATCAATGAATTTGGAAAAGTGGCAGGATACAAAATTAATGCACAGAAATCTCTGGCATTCCTATACAGTAATGATGAAAAATCTGAAAGTGAAATCAAGAAAACACTCCCATTTACCATTGCAACAAAAAGAATATAATATCTAGGAATAAACCTACCTAAGGAGACAAAAGACCTGTATGCAGAAAATTATAAGACACCGATGAAAGAAATTAAAGATGATACAAATACATGGAGAGATATACCATGTTCTTGGATTGGAAGAATCAACATTGTGAAAATGACTCTACTACCCAAAGCAATCTACAGATTCAGTGCAATCCCTATCAAACTACCACTGGTATTTTTCACTGAACTACAGCAAAAAATTTCACAATTTGTATGGAAACACAGAAGACCCGGAATATCCAAAGCAATCTTGAGAAGGAAAAACGGAGCTGGAGGAATAAGTCTCCCTGACTTCAGACTATACTACAAAGCTACAGTAATCAAGACAGTATAGTACTGGCACAAAAACAGACGTATAGATCAATGGAACAGGATCGAAAGCCCACAGATAAACCCATGCACATATGGTCACCTTATCTTTGATAAAGGAGGCAGGAATGTACAGTGGAGAAAGGACAGCCTCTTCAATAAGTGGTGCTGGGAAAACTGGACAGCTACATTTAAAAGTATGAGATTAGATCAGTCCCTAACACCATACACAAAAATAAGCTCAACATGGATTAAAGACTTAAATATAAGGCCAGAAACTATAAAACTCTTAGAGGAAAACATAGGCAGAACACTCTATGACATAAATCACAGTAAGATCCTTTCTGACCCACCTCCCAGAGAAATGGAAATAAAAACAAAAATAAACAAATGGGACCTAATGAAACTTCAAAGCTTTTGCACAGCAAAGGAAACCATAAACAAGACCAAAAGACAGCCCTCAGAATGGGAGAAAATATTTGCAAATGAAGCAACTGACAAAGGATTAATCTCCAAAATTTATAAGCAGCACATGCAGCTCAATAACAAAAAAATAAACAACCCAATTCAAAAATGGGCAGAAGACCTAAATAGACATTTCTCCAAAGAAGATATACAGACTGCCAACAAACACATGAAAGAATGCTCAACTTCATTAATCATTAGAGAAATTCAAAGCAAAACTACAATGAGATATCATCTCACATCAGTCAGAATGGCCATCATCAAAAAACCTAGAAACAATAAATGCTGGAGAGGATGTGGAGAAAAGGGAACCCTCTTGCACTGTTGGTGGGAATGTAAATTGATACAGCCACTGTGGAGAACAGTATGGAGGTTCCTTAAAAAACAAAAAATAGAACTACCATACGACCAGCAATCCCACTACTGGGCATATACCCTGAGAAAACCATAATTCAAAAAGAGTCATGTACCAAAATGTTCATTGTAGCTCTATTTACAATAGCCAGGAGATGGAAACAACCCAAGTGTCCCTCATCTGATGAATGGATAAAGAAGATGTGGCTCATATATACAATGGAATATTACTCAGCCATAAAAAGAAACGAAATTGAGCTATTTGTAATGAGGTGGATAGACCTAGAGTCTGTCATACAGAGTGAAGTAAGTCAGAAAGAGAAAGACAAATACTGTATGCTAACACATACATATGGAATTTAAGAAAAAATATATCATGAAGACCCTAGGGATAAGACGGGAATAAAGACACAGACCTACTAGAGAATGGACTTGAGGATATGGGGAAGGGGAAGGGTAAGCTGGGACAAAGCGAGAGAGTGGCATGGACATATATACACTACCAAACGTAAGGTAGATAGCTAGTGGGAAGCAGCCGCATAGCACAGGGAGATCAGCTCAGTGCTTTGTGACCGCCTGGAGGGGTGGGATAGGGAGGGTGGGAAGGATGGAGATGCGTGAGGGAAGAGATATGGGAACATATGTATATGTATAATTGATTCACTTTGTTATAAAGCAGAAACTAACACACCATTGTAAAGCAATTATACTCCAATAAAGGTGTAAAAGAAAAATTAGTGTTCTCTGTCAACTAAAAAATACAACTTATGAATTTATATAAGGAAATCATTAGTCACTCAACATCAACCAAAGGGATGTTTTATCAAGGTAAAAATTTGATATTCAAATCTCATATGTCTTATTCCCATTAAAACATTTGCTTTTCAACAAAATTGGCTCAAACCAGGAATTTGTTTTTCAACCCATAAAATAAAGTGACCAAGTATAACTCAACTGTGTAAGCAAACAGCCCTGTTTGCACACATGAATTTATCATTGGCTCATTTCTTTTTGTAATAGTTGAATTTTACCAGACTGCCACTATTTTTAACCATTATTCTTTTAAATAGTTCTAAAGTACATTTTTCAAAAGTGCCGTGTGTATATAATTCATGTCCTGCGAATATTGTCTCAGCAAACAATTTCTTTCCTAGCATAAGAAATTCCAAGTATCATGTGAACTACACACAACTACATGACTGAAATTATTTTAAAACAGACTTCATGGTATAGTGACATGCACACCAGGTTTATAATCCAGTAGAATGGGGTTCCCAGGCCAGCTCCGCTACATACAAGTTGCCTGACCTAACTCAGTCTGAGTTCCCCCTGTCTTCCAAATAAGGATAATATTATAGAACCTACTTAGAGGCTGTTATAAAGATCAAAGGATTGCTAACATCAAATGGATATTTAGGACTTTTCATTCACAAAAGGCAAACTAAAAAACTGAGCCATCTCTACCACTGAGGATAAGTAAAATGTAAAAACATAACATCTTATTAAAGCATGGAAGAGAGAAATATAGTGAGAAACGGCCAACAGCCCAAATCACAGGGACAAATAGAACCTGGAGAAGAATTCAAAGCCATCTTAGCTCTAAGGGTATATACCAATCTAAAAGGAAAAGCTGAGGAATTCAGCTGCACTTTTGGTGGCTTTGCAGGCCTAGAGCAACCAAAATCAAAACCCGGGGCCTACCAAAATCAGAGACTCTGATAAACCATCCCTTTTAGGGTAAAACACCAAAAGACCTCACTTCCAAAGTTCGAGTGAAACAAAAACAATCTTTCACACTGAATTGCAGCCCGGTTTTGCAACATCTGGGATGTCCAGGGAAACTAAAGCTCAAGAATAGAAATAGAATGTATAATTTTGAAGCCAGTTGAGGGGAAAAAATGGAATGAGATAATCAGTCCAGTTGAAATCAAGAAAGAAAGGAAAAAATATATAGAACAGGCAAGACAAACAAAAATCTCAAAATAAGATGATGGATGTAATCTAAATATATCAGTAGTTACAATCAATGAAAGTGGACAAACTGCTCCAGTTATGAGGATTATAAGACTGGATTAAAAAATATATATCAGCATTGGCTATTTACAAGAAACAAATCTAAAGCATAATGGCATCTAAAAGTTGAAAATAGAAGGACAGAGTAATATATTATTTAAATACTAACAAAAGAAAGCTGGTATAGCTATATTAATAATCAAATTTTTCTTTAATGCAAAATCATTACAGAGATAAAAAGGATCACTACCTAATCATACAAGGTTTAAGTAACCAGGAAACTTAAACAATCCTGAATTTGTATACAACTAATAACATAAACTGAAAATACATAAACCAAAATTTAACATGAATACAGAGAAAACAAGACAGATGTAAAATTATACCAGAATATTTTAACAGATAACTCTCCATAACTGACAGAATGATCCTCAACAATATACAGAAAAATATTAACAACCTCATAAACAAATTGACCTAGTAAAAATATTTAGATCAATGTACAAAACAACTGGAAAATATACATTCACTTTAAGAACATATAGAATATTTACCAAAAATACTCTATATTGTGGGCCCTAAAACAAGGCCAGTAAATTTTAGAGCACTGAAATCTTACAGAGTATGTTCTCTGACCACAGGACAATTGAGAAACCACTTTAAAAAAAAAACAACAGAAAAATCCCCAAGAGCATTAAGAAATACTCTTCTAAATAACCCATAGTCAAAGAATAAGCAATAATAAAAATTTTTAATTTTTTGAACTAAACTGTGATAACAATACTGCATATCAAGACTAAGGATATACAGCTAAATCAGCACTTAGAACTATAAGCCTTGATCGCATGTGTTAGAAAAAAGGATAATTAAAAATAAATGAGGTTAAAATTAAGAGTAAAATAAACCCCCCAAAATAATAGAGGTGAGGAAATAATAAAATGAAAACAAAAATAAAATACAGAGGATCAAAAACCAAAAACTGGTTATTGATATAATCTTACGGTGAGAGTGATTAAAAGATAAAACACATTACTAAATCTAAGAAGTGAAAAGGGGACATGACTACAAATATGACATGAAAAATAAGATGTTATTAAAAATAACATTATTCCGGACTTCCCTGCTGGCACAGTGGTTAAGAATCCGCCTGCCAATGCAGGAGACACAGGTTCAAGCCCCGGTCCAGGAAGATCCCACATGCCACAGAGCAACTAAGCCCGTGCGCCACAACCACTGAGCCTATGCTCTAGAGCCTGCATGCCACAACTACTGAGTCCACGCGCCTAGAGCCCAGGCTCCGCAATAAGAGAAGCCACCACGTTGAGAAGCCGCGCGCTGCAACAAAGAGTAGCCCCCACTCGACGCAACTAGAGAAAACCCACACACAGCAACGAAGACCCAACACAGCCAAAAATAAATAAATAAATTTTAAAAAAAGGAATAACATTATTCCAATAAGTCTGAAAATGTAAACAAAATGGGGAAGTTCCTAAAAACAATTCTTTTTTATAAATTTATTTATTTATATTTTATTTTTGGCTGTGTTGGGTCTTTGTTGCTGTGCACCAGCTTTCTCTAGTTATGGCGAGCGGGGTCTACTCTTCATTGCTGTGCACGGGCTTCTCATTACAGTGGCTTCTCTTGTTGTGGAGCATGTGCTCTAGGTGCGCAGGCTTCAGTAGTTGTGGAATGCGGGCTCAGTAGTTGTGGCTCACGGGATTCTTAACCACTGCGCCACCAGGGAAGTCCAGAAGTTCCTAAAAAATTTTAACTTACCAAAATGGCCTCAAGAAGAAACAGAACATATGAACAGTCCTATAAGTACTACATTTGCACGTGCATGTGTACACACACACACACACAAACAGTGAGACAGAACAACTTCATTGTCAATTTTCAAGTTCTGTCACTCATCAGAGGAAGAAAACTTCCAGTCTTTCGCAACTGTTCCAGAAAATGTAAAAAGAAAGTACACCTCCCAACTCATTTTATGAAGTTAACATAACTTGGACACCTAAACTTGAAAAGATGATTTGAAAAAGGAAAATTATAAGCCAGTCTTACTAATGGGTATAGATATAAAGCCCTAAAGAAAATAGCAGTAAACCAAATCCAAAAATAAATTAAGAGGATTATACATTTTGTTCAAGTCAGATTTATTTCAGGAATTCAAGGGCCAACTAGTGAGTATATATATTCATGTTTCTGGGTGTAAGTTTTATATTTCATAAAAAGATTTTTTAATAACCAAAATATATTTATAGCCAATTATTTCTATAGCATTTTCTAGTAAAAGTAGGTAAGATGGTAAATTGTCCTTAGTTTTATTTATAACAGCATTTACATTAGGTAGGTGTTGAAAGTGGCATTGTTCTAAACCACTGGTGCTACAGAAAGCTATTTTTAATGATAATTATTCAATGAAAAATTTTCTTCCTATTCAAATCACCTGTGTTTTCAGCCATACTTACTTCTTGGAGTAAGAATGTGAGTTTCTCATCTAGCTCAACTACCTCTTAGCTATGGGATCCTGGCTGAACAAGTTACTTTGCCTCTTTGAACCTGTTTCCTCTTCCTTATGCAGGTAATAATTGTCTTCTGATTCTGGAGAGGATTAAATCAGATACCTCATGTAGAGTGCTAGCATGCAGTAAACCCTCAATACCTGGTAATTATAATGGTTGTTGTTGTTATTATTATTATTATATAATTATATTCTTACTCCCCAGCCAATTTAGGTAAGAGCAGTTAGTGAGTCCTGCATTGCATTCTGGCCTCCACTGCTTCACAGTTGGTGAGCTTAAACGAGTTCTGTAACCTCTCAGAGCCTCAGTTTCATCACATGTAAAATGAGGGTAAGTATACCTTTTAGTTGTAGGACTCAAATGAGAAAAATGTACGCAAAATCTCAGTGTAGGAAATACAGCAGATACACCAAGACACAGTCACATCGCCACTGAGGAGGCCCCTATGGTATAACACCACGGCAGAAGCTTGGAGAGTGAGTCACCAATTAGGATTTCCTAAATGGTTTCCCATTAAGCGTTTGCTCCTTGAGCATTTTCAAGATATTATAGCTACAGCTGTTCCTCTACTTCTCATCAAATATCATGTCGCTATTCCCCAGCCCCAAGCTTTCATTTTGTTGATGGATGTTGGTATGCTAATAGAAATTACAGAAGATTGTACACATTCTGAAAATTAATCTAATTATAATCTGTGCACAATCATGTGTCACTTGACTCAGACTCTGATATCAGTTCTATGACCTTGATAAGTTATTAGCTATGTGACATTCAGGCAAGTTACCTCTCTGGCTCTGTTTCCACAACTGTAAAAGAGAGGTAGTAAGATTGAAAATTTACCGAGGCCTACTAATACTGGGTACTAAAGTGGGTGCTTAACATATATTAGCACTTTTAATACACATACACTATAAAAGGTTAGTAGTAGTATTGTTATTGTTGTTATTTCCATTTTACATACGAGAAAATTGAAACTCAGAGAGGTTACCTGCTGAAGGTTATTCTGTAGAAAAAGAAAGATTCAAGTCCTGATCTCTCTATTGCCAAAACCCAACCTACTACACTCCATTGCTTCTCAGTTAATGGAATATGCACCATGTGGTATGCAATCTACATTCATCATCCTTATGAACTTGAAAGATCAAAGGAGCTATTCCTCATAAAATGCTTGGCACAGGGCCTAACACACACACACAAAGTGTAAAGCCTGTGGCCTTCCAGCTTTCTTCTAGAGCTGTCTTTCAAAAACCAAAACAAACAAGAAACTATTCTTTTGACTGGATAACAGAAGCTGCAAGGCTTCTGTTCTTCCCACATGTCTAACTTGGAATGTAAGTGAGTGGAAACACATTTCACATGGAAAAGGACTCAAATGGACTAATTTTTTAAATTGAGCCAAAAATGATACTCAGTGTTTTTATGTCATAGCAAAAGTTCATGAACTCATGAGGACAGTCACTCTGGGTGCTTCAGAGGATCCCAGAAATTGTATGCAAAGTGTGTATGTTTGATCACCAGCTCATTTTTCTGGACACAGGATTCTGAACTTTCATAAGATTTGTATATCTTGTGATCCCAAATGTTTCAGAAAAACCATTATAAAATAAATTCAATGTTTCTGAAGCCTAGGCGTTTTTGTTGCCTCCTCTTCACCCCAGTGATGAAGAAGGGATCCCTGCCCTAGGGTCAACCATGTGACACTGGACTCTGGAAAGATGAAATCAATAGCATTTTATCAGTCACTTTACTTACAGCCCAGGAGAGGACACAGCCTGCCAGGCAGGGCCACACAGAATGAACATGCAGTATCAAGAGGGTGGGATGCGCTTGGTTGCCATAGGGGATGCGATTGGTTTGTTTGAGTGATTCCACGGGCTGGCAAGGAACTGAAACCCATGCTCAGAAGTAAGCAGGAACTGCACTTAGCCCCCATGATAAGGAAGGTTATTTGGCTAAAGGACCTTGTTCACAGAAGCAGACTGGGCAGGGGAACTTGCAGTTAGGCTACTCAAGGCCCTCCTGATTTTATCAGATGTCAAGGCAGCACAAAATATTGATCCTTAATTTTAAGTCTTATACCACAATAGGTTGGTATAATTTATCAAAAGTCTTAAAAACACACATCATCTTTCACCTCGTAGCTCCTCTTTTCAAAGTTTATTCTTATGAAAATAATCATTATTGTAGAACACAGGATTTTTTCTAATAGAGAAAAATTAGAAATATGGGGAATCAATAGATATCACCTCACACCTGTTAGAACGGCTATCATCAAGAGTCAGGATACAACAAGTGTTGGCAAGGATGTGAAGAAATGGGAACCCTTGTGCACTGTTAGTGAGGATGTAAATTGGTGCAGCCACTACAGAAAACAGTATGGAGGTTCCTTAACAAATTAAAGATAGAACTACCAACTGATCCAGCTATCCTACTTCTGGGTATATCCAAAGGAAATGAAAACAGCATATTGAAAAGATATTTGCACCCCCATGTTTATTGCAGCATTATTCACAATAGCCAAGACATGGAAACAACCTAAATGTCCATCAAGAGATGAATGGATAAAGAAGATGTGAGATACACACACACACACACACACACACACACACACACACACATACACAATGGAATACATATTGTTCAGCCATGGGAAAGGAAATCCTGCCATGTGCAACAACATGGGCAGACCTTGAGGGCATTATGCTGTGTGAGAAAAGTCAAACAGAGAAAGACAAATACTGCATGATCTCACTTATATGTGGAATATAAAAAAGCTAAACTCCTAGAAACAGAGAGTAGAATGGTGGCTACCAGGAGCTGGAGGTTGGGGAAATTGGGGAGATGTTCGTCAAAGGATACAAACTTGCAGTTAGAAGATGAATATGTTCTGGAGATCTAATGCACAGCACAGTCAACAGTAGTGCATTATACACTTCAAAGTTGCTAAAAGAATAAATCTTAAATGTTCACACCACAAAAAATAAATGTTAATTATGGGACATGATGGAGGCATTAGCTAACACTACAGTGGTAGATTTATTGCAACATATTAGTGTATCAAATGAACACACTATACACCTTAAACTCACACAGTGTTATCGGTCAACTATATGTCGACAGCAAAAATGAATGCTGGACTGGCCATCCACTTTTGAATTGGGCCTGTGAGATATAAGCTGTGCTGAGCTTAATAAATGTCTAATGGCTTACCCTTATAGTTCATTTTCATCTAACAAATTCTATTCTGGCTCTACTTGTCACCTATTATGTATTTAAACAATGTCCCTTCTGTCAGAGAGATGCTACATTGCTGGTTTTGAAGATGGACAAAGGGGCCATGAGCCAAAGAATGTAGGTGGCTTCTAGAAGCTGGAAAAGACAAGGAAACGGACTCTTCCCTAGAGCCTCCAGAAAAAGATGCAACACTCTGGACACCTTAAATTTGGCCCTATGAGACCCATTTCAGATTTCTAACTTACAGAACTATACTATAAATGTGTTCTGTTTAAGCCGCTAAGTTTGTGGTAATTTGTTACAGCAGCAATAGAAAACTAAAACAGTCAGCAAAGAACTCTTTCATTTTTCCAACACCCTCCCTCTTCAAAACCCCCTTTCCCTTCCTCGATGATTCATAACTTCATTTAAATGCTGGTAACTTAGGGAGACAGACAAGGGGATGGTAAACGTCACAGCTTCTGCTTTAATAGATTTCCTCTGTGAAGATGCAAGGACTAAGAAAACATATTTTTAATCTTTTGCTCACTTAAAATTAACTAGAAAAATATTGTGACAGATGGTGTCCTTCATGCTGCCTTAGCATTTTGGCATGTTCCATTTAAATACATCTCTTATGTTCCCAACTCAGAGCAGAAAATCCAATTACTGCAAGGACATTCTAGTGTTTCTGACAACTTCACTTTGGTACATTTGAGCTGAAATGCAAGTAAACATAGTGACCAGTTAGCAGTGAGAACCAGGAGAGCTGGAAGGTAATGTACTTTGAGCAAATAGAATGAACACTTCATGTCTAAGGCTGTGACCCATTGCTGAAAATAGAGTGATGAGGAGATGGTAGCAGTGCCGGTACTTTAGTCTCCATGTTTGAGCAGACTCATTTCTCCAGAGCACATTCCACAAATTATAACAAGTATGTGAATTCTGCAGCACGGTTAATGTTCCTAGAACATGTCAAACAACTAATTACATCACTGCAGTTGTCTTTTCCAATGTCTGGCTTTACAGTGACCCGCTTTAGAAGCAGGACTAGGGATTATCACTTGCTTGTTAAAAAATTCAAAAGACATTTAAAAATCCATCTACAAGAACTACAAAACAGTTTTCTCCTTTGATCTGAATTGGCAAGTCATTAACAAGACCTGTTTGGTCAAAATGTACAATCCAAGAATGTTGGAGCTACCAGAGACCTTACAGACCATTTACTCAAATGCTCTCATCTCCCTGGGTGAGGAAATTGAGAGGAAACTTGCCAAAGATGACCCAGCTAGAAAAAAGGTAGAACTGGGACTTGACACTGGACCCATCAATTCCTGACTTTTCTCTCCCTGTTTAGGAAAAATGTAATCATACTTTTAAAGTTTCCTATAAGTACAAAAGCTTTCCATAATCTCTTCATCTAACACAACTATATGATTTTTATTTTCCATATTATATTCTACATGCCAATTTTACATAAATGCAACTGTAATATACACGGGAATACTGCAAAATGTTAGTTTCAAAATGCTTATTCAAAAATCAATAGCTTCTGCATACAAATGTACAAAAATGAAATCAGAAAAAGTATTAAAAGGAAATATGGGTGAATAGTTATATAATATTGGAATGAAAGGATTCTTTCTAAGCATGACAGCGAATGTAAAAATCATGACAGAAAACAGCATTAGATTTTACCACATAAAAGTATAATTCACTTATTTAAAGGTAAGTATAAAAATACAGCTACAGAGTGAAGTAAGTCAGAAAGAGAAAAACAAATAACGCATGCTAACACATATATATGGAATCTAAAAAAAAAATGGATGGTTCTGAAGAACCTAAGGGCAGGACAGGAATAAAGGCGCAGATGTACAGAATGGACTTGAAGACATGGGGGGGGAAGGGTAAGCTGGGACGAAGTGAGAGAGTATCATGGACTTATATATACTACCAAATGTAAAACAGATAGCTAGTGGGAAGCAGCCGCATCGCAGAGGGAGATCAGCTCGGTGCTTTGTGACCACCTAGAGGGGTGGGATAGGGAGGGTGGGAGGGAGGGAGACACAGGAGGGAGGAGATATGGAGATATATGTATATGTATAGCTGATTCACTTTGTTATACAGCAGAAACTAACACACCATTGTAAAGCAATTATACTCCAATAAAGATGTTAAAAAATAATAAAATAAAGCTATTTCAATAAATAGAAAAATGTAAAACTGAGATTACAAATAACAACTATATCAGCCTGATATCCAGTATATTTTGTTTTAAATTTTAAGGAATCACAAAAGCCTTAATTCACAAAGACAAGCACTAGTGACATAAGTTAACGGTTTTGTTTGTTTTTACAGCCTGCTTTGCCAATCCAGCATGTTTTTCCATTAAATTCATCCAAAAGCTAGATTAAAGAGTGGTAGACAGTTGTTTTGAAGGTGACTCATCAATAATATCTAACAATAACTCATTATTTCTAACTGCTGATGGTTTACTTTGAAGAAAGTCAATGAATTGGTCTGCAATCAGTCTAAATCTTCATTGTTAAGAAAATAAAAAAGACTTTTTTCAAACATCTTCAGATGATCTTAGACTTTCAGCAATGCCAGTTAGTAAAATGTCATATGCCTCAGTGGTTGTCTTTATCAAACAGTTCTTCAAAGTTTCAAAATAATCTATTTATTTTGATCTTGCATATTGAATAAAATTTGACATCAGTTTCAACACTGAGACTTCATTTGCAGTTATAAGCACAGTAATTCCTCAACCCTGCACTGCTAAATTGAAGTTGTTCTGCTCATTTAGAAGTTTCACAAAAAAAATACAAGCTGGAGCCACCATTTCATCCTTGGGAGAGATTCAGTTAATGGAGTTACTTGTCAGAAGGGTAGAGTTTCGGTTTTCCTGTTTGGGGTTTTTGTTTGTTTGTTTGTTTGCTGTGCCTAATATGAAATACTCATACCCTTGACTCAAAACAGCCAATGAACTCCAGTGTGAAAACAAAGTCTGGAACCCCCCTACTAGAAATAACTGACAAATGTCAAATCAAAGGCAATGGCTTAATTAAAATGAGAAATCATATGTCATCATTTTACATAGTTTTGAAAGGTGCTCACAATTTATTTGACAGGGGAAACACTTGCAAGGAAAAAAGAGAGAAGGAGGTGCAGGAGGTAGGGAGAGCCTCCCAGCATGAAGGTCTGTCCTTCTGAAGGAGGGACGGAAGGAAGGAACATTAGGTAGGAAGTGTCAGAATGCAGCACAGTTCTAGGAAAAGTCTGTTCGGGCCAATAAGGAAGCCTCAGGCCAATGAGGAGGCCTCAAGCCAAAGCCTTCCAGCACAGGAATCCCTCATCTTCTAGGAACGAACTTGCCCTAGTATCCTGGCCATGGTCACTGGCTGAGAGCAGCCATGGGAAGCATGGGCTTGGCATAAACTTAGCAATGGGTTTCAGAGCACGGCAGCTGGAGCTGTCAGTCCTCCCTGCAGCAGATCTCAGAAGCACATCTTCATGAATGCCAAAGTGGTGGCACGTAAGGACAGAGAGGTAAGGGGGCCAGACAGAGAGGTAAGGGGGCCAGATTACGTCGGTCCATGTAGGCCATCAGAAGGGCTTTGGCTTTTACTCTCAGTGACATGGGAACCGTTGGAAAGTTTTGAGCAGGGGAGTTATGTGATTTAAATTAACCAGGAATATTCCACTGTGTTGAGAACAGATAAAGGGAATGAAGGGGGAAAACAGGTAGATAAGTCAAAGGCTATTTCATTAATTTCGGTGACAGAGAGCAGTGGCTTGGACTACAACTTTAACAAAAGAGAAGTGGGTGAAGCCTAGATATGTAACTTAAAGTACAGTCAGTAGAATTCGCTTATGGACTAGATGTGGAGTGAATTCGGAGGAATCAAGGATTATTCAAAGGGTTTTGGCCTCAGCAACTGGAAAAGTGGGGTTTCCATCAATAGAGATGGAGAAGACTGTGGAAGGAACAAGTCTGAGAAGGGGCTGCCAGGTTTTCTGCTGGGACAGGTTAAACTGGAGATGCCGAGTTAAGAGTATGGGAGAGACCCAGGCTAGAGATAGAAATTTGGAAGTTATGACTGTACAGAGTGTACTTAAGGTTATGAAACTGGATAGAATCACTAAGGGAATTTAGATAGACAAGAGAAAAGAACCAAGAACTGAACCCTGAGGCACTCAACATGAAGAGGCCAGTCAGATGAGAAGGAAGCAGCAAAGTATGCTGAGAAAGAGCAACCAGCGAAGCTAGGAGAAACTTGGTGACCCAGAAGGCAAAACAAGAAAATACTCCACGTGTGTCCAACCGTGTCCGATACTGCTGTTAAGACAAATAACATGAGAATTGAACATCTGACCATGGTTTTCACAACACTGGTGATCTTGACAAGAGCAATTTCAATGAAGGTAACAGCTTGAGTAGAGTGGATTTAAAAGAAAATGTGAAGAGAGGAATTAGAGAAAATACAGAAAACTGTTTTGAGGAGTTTTTCTTTAAATGGTAGCAAAGAAACGTCCTGGTAGCTGGAGGGTGGGATGGGGTCAAACAAGGCGCCTTTCCCATCTGCTATGAGGGAACTTTCTTCAAGTGGTGCTTTATACCAGGAGTCAGAAAACTTTGCCTGGAAAGAGCCAGAGAGTAAATATTTTCAGCTGGGTGAGCCATGTGCTCTCTGTCATGACTACTCAGCCCTGCCATCACAGTGCACACGCGGTACATAAGTGACGGCACATGCCTGCATGCAAATAAAACTTTATTTGAAAAATAAGACAGCGGTTAGAGAAAGGCCATCAAAACTACAATGAGATATCATCTCACACCGGTCAGAATGGCCATCATCAAAAAATCTAGAAACAATAAATGCTGGAGAGGGTGTGGAGAAAAGGGAACCCTCTTGCACTGTTGGTGGGAATGTAAATTGATACAGCCACTATGGAGAACAGTATGGAGGTCTTTAAAAAACTAAAACTAGAACTACCATACGACCCAGCAATCCCACTACTGGGCATATACCCTGAGAAAACCATAATTCAAAAAGAGTCATGTACCACAATGTTCCTTGCAGCTCTATTAACAATAGCCAGGACATGGAAGCAGCCTAAGTGTCCACTGACAGATTAATGGATAAAGAAGATGTGGCACATATATACAATGGAATATTACTCAGCCATAAAAAGAACGAAATTGAGTTATTTGTAGTGAGGTGGATGGACCTGGAGTCTGTCATACAGAGTGAAGTAAGTCAGAAAGAGAAAAACAAATACCATATGCTAACACATATATATGGAATCTAAAAAAAAAAAAAAGGTCATGAAGAACCTAGGGGCAAGACGGGAATAAAGACACAGACCTACTAGAGAATGGACTTGAGGATATGGGGAAGGGGAAGGGTAAGCTGTGACAAAGTGAGAGAGTGGCATGGACTTATATACACTACCAAACGATGGTTAGTGGGAAGCAGCCGCATAGCACAGGGAGATCAGCTCGGTGCTTTGTGACCACCTAGAGGGATGGGATAGGGAGGGTGGAAGGGAGGGAGACGCAAGAGGGAGGAGATATGGGAACATATGTATATGTATAGCTGATTCAGTTTGTTATAAAGCAGAAACTAAACACCATTGTAAAGCAATTATACTCCAATAAAGATGTTAAAAAAAAAAAAAAAAGACAGCGGGCCATATTCGGCCCATGAGCTGCAGTTTGCCGTCCTCTTCTTACACAATCGGGTTCAAGGCATTATTCACAATGGTCAACCTGCAAATATGTATTAAGTGCCTACCATGTGGCAGGCACTTTTCTAATTGTTATGAATAAGGTGGTGAATGAGAAAGACAGAGGTTCTGCTTCCAAGAGCTTCCATCCACCCTCGGTCCAGGCACATGATACACGACTCCAAGGCCAGGCGCCAGCCCTCACTTTCTAAACCTCCTCCTTACCCGTCCAGCACCCTGCCCCCAGGCTACATCCAAAGTGAGTCACGTGGGCCCATCCTGAGGCTGCTTTGACCTCTGCCAGGAGGAGACTCGGAGCTCCTTTCCCCATCCTGTTCCCCTTTCCTAAAAGAAGCAATTTCCAATCTTCACAGAGCAGCAACTTTGATGTGACAACCCTGCAACATCCTTTGCATTTTTAAGGAAAATATGAAAATGTGGCATTTGTCTGCCTCTTCCAGCTCCAGAGATTCCCTCTCATGTGGTGTGAGCACAGGCATCTGTCACTGTACAAATATGACAGCCCAGCTCATCGTCTCTTCTGGCTGAGCTGCCAGGGCACCTCATTTATCTCCTGTGGCAGCAGGTGGAGTCTGGGTGCTTTGTGTACTCCTGGAGCAGTCTTCGTGAAATGACCCAGTCTCTGCGAGCTCACTCCACGTGGGCAGGAGTAGAAAGGTGAGGTTTTTTCCAGAATCAGTTTAAACTGGACACTGCAGGTTTCAGGACCAGTTACCACTGACCCCTTCAGCAGGGATATTCTCACTTCCCTCTACCCATCTTTCATAATCCCGGAGTCCCCAGTTATGTCTCCTGATAGCAAATGAAGCTATGGATGTGAAAGCTCTTTGAAGACAGCTGAGTTCCTTATGATGTCAAGGTCAGAATCCAGAACATAGCTATCAGCTACACATTTTAGAGAAAATTATTCTAATTGACAAACAAGAACAACAACAAAAGAGCAGGCTGCGGTCACACAACGGAGAGAAATATGAAGTTGAATGTCAGCTCTAATCACCGTGTGAGCACGGGCAAGGCCCTTGAATACTGATTCTCCATTTTTTCAGTTGTCAAAAACAGGGATAGAGCTGCCTCCACTAAATAAGGTAACCTTTGCAAATTGCCAGGCCCATGTAAAGACACTCAGTAGATGCTTGCGGTATCTGTTAAACAACCAAGGAGAGTCTGATGTACTCGCTGGCTCAGGCTCCGGCTGCCTGCTGAATCAAGAAGTCACTGCTCCAACTGCTGGTTCCAAAACCATGCCAGCATTGCTCCAATTCTCACCAGCCAAAATTGATGTCTCACACACTCCTCTCTCCCCCTTACCTCAGTTCCAACTCCAAGCCCCATGTGAGTACATCTGACTGGCAGAACCTAAATCACAGCCAGAACGTCAGCTGCAGGAGAGGATACAGCCTCTGCAGAACAGGAAAACATGCACCAACGAGGCTAGAATGGCTGATAAATGAGCCAATCCACAATTCCTGCACATTCTATGTGGTAAGCTAAATTTTGACCCCCGTGACATTTGCCCCCTGGTGTCATGCCAGTCGATATGTTTGTTACATTACGAGACAAAAAGGACTTTACAGATGACCTCAAGGTAGTGGGATTGTCCTGGATTGTTTGGGTGGGCCCAAGGTAATGCTTAAAAGCAGAAGAGGGAGTAGAAGATATGACAGAGAGATTTAAAGTGTAAGAAGCACTTGACTCATCCCCACCATTGCTGACTGGAAAATGGAGGAGACCAGGTGGAAACAGTGAGAAGGTACTGACTTCTTGCCAACAACCTGAATGAGCTTCAAAGCTGATTCTCCCCACCCAAGAGCCTCAAGATAAGAGCTCAAGCCAGCCACCATCTTGATTTTGCCCCTGTGATACCCTGAACAGAATGCCTAGTTGGGACTGCCTCGCCTTCTGAACCTATAGAATTGTGATAATAATAAATGATGTTGCTTTAAGCTCTAAAATGTGTTGTAATTTGTTATGGCAACGATAGAAAGCTGATACGTTCTCCATCCCATTGCCGAGTTTGATGCCTTAGTATCACCTTCTACTCCTCTTTCTTCATCACCCCCGCACAATAAATTCACCATCAAGTCCTTTTAATGCTCCCTGAGAATTGTCTCACATTCATCCTTTCCTATAGCTATAGCCATTCCTACTGCCCTGGCTCAAAAATCTTTCTCTTGGGCTATTAGAACAGTCTCTTAACTGCTTACCCACCACGTGACCCTCCCAATACTTCTCAAACTGCTCCACATCCATCAGTTATCCTAACAGAGTACTGATGCTGCACATTTCTGAATTATTTATTTACATATTTACAACAAGAGTATGTTTCTTTTGTAATGAAAAGAAATAAGATTACATCACTATCCTATCAGGAAAAAAAATCAAAACAAAATGAAAATTTGTTCCTTTATTCACTCAGCAAATATTTACTGAGTGTCTATTAAGTGTTAGGCGCTAGAAACACAGTGAGAGAGTGGAGTGATAGAGCCTGGCAAGCTGTTCATTAAACCCATTTCCTCTATTCCTGGGCACACAGACTACATTTGCCAGACTCCCGTGCAGTTCAGTGCGGCTATATGACTGCATTCCAATCAACAGAATGTGAGCAGAAGTGCTATGTGTCACTTCCAGGTCTGGCCCTCAACATCTATCTTCGCACAAGCTATTTTCCTTGCTCTTTCCCCTTCTGCCAGGTTGATACAGAAGAGCATAGCAATGCTGAAGGTCATGTGTTAAAGATCATGGAACATCAAGAACAAACAAACCTAGGTTCTTAAATCAATACTTGGAGTAGAGTCACCGCTCAATCAAAACTACAACTTTGGATTGTTTGTGAGCAAAAAATAAACTTCTGGTAGATTGTTCTTGGACCAATGTAAATTTTGGAGTTTATTTCTTATAGCAGCTAGCGTTATAGTGTCAGCACTCATGGCACTTAAAATTCTAAACTTCTCGTGAAGGGACTTGTATATTAAGTTCCAGCTTTATTTCTTTCTTTTTTATTTTTTTTTTTTTGCGGTGCGCGGGCCTCTCACTGCTGCGGCCTCTCCCGTTGCGGAGCACAGGCTCCGGACGCGCAGGCTCAGCGGCCATGGCTCACGGGCCCAGCCGCTCTATGGCATGTGGGATCTTCCTGGACCGGGGCACGAACCCGCGTCCCCTGCATCGGCAGGCAGACTGTCAACCACTGTGCCACGAGGGAAGCCCCCAGCTTTATTTCTTACCATGCCTCACTATATACTCTATTCCTACCTCAACAGACACAACAGGTCTTTCCTAATTCCATGCATTTGTGCATATTGTTCTAGTCTCCTAAAAAAATTGTCCTTACCTTCTTATCCTGGATAATCATTCAAAATCTGGTGCAAGCATTACCTTTCTAGTAGCTCATACATGTTGCACTATAATCTGTGGTATATAATAGATATAGTGACCATCTCAGAACTATGTTTTCTTCCTCACTGAATATCAGTGCCTGGTATATATATTAGGTGATCAATAAATCTTTGTTAATTGACTGAATTTGCTGTAAGTCTTCATGTATGATGTATGCCATTAACCAACATCCTTTATATAACTTCTCCCTATTCCTTATAGTATATTTGATGCATAATAGCATATCTAGTACCCTGACTCTACATCCCTCCAAGCGTGCAACCTGACTTAATCTCCATGCATCAGCTCAACCTCACCCCTGACTCTGGGACAAATCCTGGTCCCAGGCATGAAGGTCCTAGAGTGCTCGCTTACTCAGCTGCTGGTTCCACTGCAACCTTGATGTCCCAATCTCTCATCATCTGGATTCTCTGCCTCATAACCATGTCTCCCAAAGACTAGGCATCCTGACTTTAACCTTGAACCTCAGTAGATAAAATGTTTCCCTTATACCCCAGTCCTCTTGTAACTAAGTCTCCGATATATGCCATAGCTCTCCAACAAATGGCTTCAAATCGGACTTCCACCAATTTCCTGCCACATTAATTCCTTGGATAGATAACCCATGTACAGACTACCATTTGAGCCCTGCCAAACAATACTACTGTTCCATCTCTCTTTTCCCACTTGGAATGATCTTCCATATTTAAGATCTGTTTTCCAGCTGTCTACAGGTACAGACAAGTAATATATAAATGAGGCAGATATGTTATGACGTTATGAGACATCAGGGATTGGTGGGAATTGGATTCAATCATGCCACTGTTTGAATATTCATTGGATTCTAATAGGTTGCCCAGTACAGCGAATAGGTGATTAGTGATCCATAAGGTTCTTCAAGGCAGTCTGCTCTTGAGCAGTATTAATATTTCTAATAGTGCAGTATTTTTCTACTTGATTTTCATATGAATTAATAATATTTGTATTATGGTACTCTCCATTAGCAGACTTTCGAAAGTGAGATACAGTTGGCCCTCCATATCCACACAGATACAGAGCACTGACTGCTCTGTGCCATTTTCTATAAGGGACTTCAGCATACATGGATTTTGGTATGGGGGGGTGTCCCAGAACAAATCCCCCATAGATACCAAGGGGAAACTGTAATTCTTTTCTGGTGTGTTTGTTATAAAAAGTAGTAATTCACAGCTCCTAACGCCCAATAAATATTTAGTGAAAAAGCAAATGACAAAATGATTGAATAAGTTAGAGAAAATGTGGCAAATGGCCCACTGAGGTTTTTTTTTTTTTTTTTTTTTGGCGGTACGCGGGCCTCTCACTGTTGCGGCCTCTCCCGTTGCGGAGCACAGGCTCCGGACGCGCAGGCTCAGCGGCCATGGCTCACGGGCCCAGCCGCTCCGCGGCATGTGGGATCTTCCCGGACCGGGGCACGAACCCGTGTCCCCTGCATTGGCAGGCGGACTCTCAACCACTGCGCCACCAGGGAAGCCTCCATTGAGTTTTTGACTTCCAAAAGAAATCTTTTGGCCTCTTAGTGGCCTCCAAGCAATACGAAGCACAATCATTGATTATAAACTGTATTTCTTATCCTCAAATGCATTTTAAACACACACACACACACACACACACACACACACACACTCCTCAGGCACAAGGTGTGTGGATACATGAGTGAGTAGTTCTTAACTACTGCTTGTTCTTTTCACTGGAAGAGTTTGGGTATCAGCACTAGTTGGGAACCAGTTAGTATGAAGTTGTGGAATATTAAGCCAGGAGGCCTGGAAAGTTCATTCATGGAATTAATAAATATGAATAGAATACTCTGTTCCCAGCCTGACCTCTGTCCCGGTCAATGTGAAACTAGTGAATGTAAAACTAGGCTAGGAGAAGTACCGTAATGGAGAAACAGAGAGAACAGGGAAATGGAGAAGAGGTAGATCAGACAAATGTTCATGAAACCCAGGAGAAAAAAGAGAAAATAAAGTGTAAAGGGCCTTAGATCCTGAGGACAAATCAAAAAAAAAAAAAAGGTTGCATGCCCACAAGGTATCTTAATAGCAATGATGGATTTTAAAGTCTCTTTGTAAATATTTAATATAAAGTTGCCATGATTATGAGTATTAAATGAATAAACACCATAGAATCACAGATTTTAAGAACTAGTAAGCTTCCTAGAGATTACCTAAAATTGCAACACTTAACCCCCTCCACCTCTGCCAGCACTCCAGAAAAAACCTCACCTGACTCTACTGTTTTCTCTTTTCCATGGTATATATCACCTTCTAACATAAACATCTTATTTACTATGTTTATTGTTTGCTGTTTGCCCTCCCACTTGAAACGAGAATGGAAATCTCATGAGGACAGAGACCTTGGCCTGTTTTTGTTCACTGAGATGGCCCAAGCACCTACAACAGTACCTGACACATAGAAGCTACTCAACCAACATTTGTTGAATTAATAAAATCCAACTAACAGCCTCCCCCTTTTTACAGTTGAGGAAACTAAGTTCCTAACAACTTCAGTGCCTTTCTTGACATCACACACCTTGTCAGCAACATAAGTATGTCTAGAGGCCAAGTCTACTTCAGTTTGACACTGTGGTTCTAAATAAAGGAATGAAAATCAGTTTAAGTGACCCCCATTTCCCCCCTTCCTCTCAACCCCCCTCCCACACTCTCTCTACCACTGACAGGTAATAGAACTCAAAGGCTGCTTTCCTCCTAAACAGCCCCTATACATCATAAAACCTTGGGTAGTGGCACCGTGCATCAAACAAGAAAAATGCATTCATATGGTACAAAATGGAAAGTTTTGTGACATTTTCAGAAAAATGTACTCTTTCCTTTTGAAGTACCCCCAGTAGCATATCATTATGCGAGCTGCCTTATCCAGCTATAGTCGTTCGCTCGCTGTCCCATGGGTCGGGTAGCAAACCAACATGTTGGCCGGGCAACTTTCTAAATACATTTGCTCGCTTTCCTGAGCTGCACTCAGATCTGTGGCTTTATTTCAAGGTGAAGAACAAAAGAGTTTGTTTGACATTTTTGCTAATGATTTGTAGAAAAATATCCTGTAAACTACAGAGCTGGGAACATCCCCTAATCCAATTGTCAACAGGGATAATGTCACAAATTCTCTTTGTTAAACCAATTTCCTGACTTTTCCTGGTATAATTAGCTCTGGGTCTTCTATCAGGGTTGAGCTTTCTAATTGTAGCAATTCTAAATACATCAAAATGCATTCACACTTGGGGTTTACTGCCCTACCTGAGTTGCTTTTGCATCTGTTATACAGAAATAAAGCCACATATTTCCTGCACACACTAGGCAAAGAGGAAGTGATATTTTTAGAACAGAAGCAATAGAAATAATTCAGCTGCAATTTCTCCTTTGCATCTGAGTTAGCAGTAGAATCTCTGGGCACAAGAGGGAATCATATCTTCCAAAATACTGCTATATGTGTGTGTTGGAGAAGGGTGGTTTGGGGAATTGGGGAAAGAGAAAGGGCACACAAGAGAAGCACTAGGAAACGAGAAAGTGGGGCACAGGCAAAACCTTTACTGATGACCTCAACCCAGAAGCTGCTTCCAGAATATATGTGACATCGGCATATGTTTTTACTGCTACAAGGTGACAGAAAACACCCACACTTGAAACCACACTGGTTATGTGCCTGCCAGTGAGTAAAGCGAGAACAAATCCTATCCCCGTATGAGAACAGTCTTAGGGAAATTCTTTTTAATTATGCCAGGTCCCCTTTGAAAACGGGAGCGAAAGGGATTTCCCCCCATGCTGATGTGCCTGAGTTAGTGGGTTAGGCCTGACCACAGACAGACAACTTGACGTAACAGCACTGGCAAAGCATATTTCTTGGGATTTTCATCAAAAAAAGTCTGTGTGTCCTTCATGAATAACCTAAGAAAGCCCCTCTGCAGCCTTGGCAATACAAGCTTTCATCTTCCCTCAGAACTCTCAGGCCCTATTCATCCTCCTGACCAAAGCAATATTCGCGACCTGAAAATAATCATCCACCTGCATATGGTGCCTTACATCTCACGAACTTTCACACACACACCATTAGTCTGCTTGATCCGTAAAGATCATCTTTAAAATATTCAAAATCCAACCACTTCTTACCACGTCTACTGCTGCTACCTGGTCCAGATCACCATGATCTCTCCCTTTACTTATCACAACAGTGTCCTAATGGGTTTCCCAACTTCTACCCTTGCCCCTCTACCATCCACTCTCAAAACTGCATCCCTTTTTAAAACTTATATTATGTCACTCTTCTACTCAAAACCTTCCTTCGGCTTCCAGTTTCACTAGGACCTGCAAAACCTACATGATCAACACCCCCCATTACTCCTTGACTTCATCTCCGATTCCTCTCCACCTCATGCCCTTCACTCCACAATGGCTCATTTGCTGTTCCTTGATCATGTAAGGTGCATTCCTCCTTTTAAACCTTTGTTCTAGTTGTTTGTGGCAGAAATGATCAATTCTGTTCCTGTGTGAGAAATCCCACAACCTCCTCCTTAACTTCAATGATTCACTAGAAAGAATCACAAGTCAAGAGCAGGTTACGGCTAAGATTTATCACAGAAGATAGAGAGCAAAAACAGCAGGAAAAAGATACGCATTAACAGGTCCAGCATAGACTTCTCATGTCCTTCCTCATCCAAGGCCACACGGAATGGGATTTTTTCTCCGACAGGGAACTGCAGGGACAAGTGTAGAATGTCCCTGCCAAGGGAAATCCATTTGAGTCTCAGGGTCTTAGGCTTCTGTGGGAGTTTGGTCACGTAGGCACATCTTGCTAGCAATCAGTCATGGCAACTGAAACTCAGGACCAAAACAATGCAACCAGGTGTACATCATCAATCTTTGTGCAAAGCAATGCTGGCAAGCTACTATGGAATGGTCTATTTCTCCCAGGTGTACACAACAAAATAATCAATCCAACAGTGATATAAAGAACATTCTGAGAGCTACATTCCCAGAGGTTGGCCAAGAGTAAATCCGAGACACTTGGAGACATTCAAGGAGTGAGCAATCAGACCTGCTGTGTTAACACTTTCTTCACACTCTCTAATCTTGCCATGCTTCCCTGTAGTGAAGTATATCTCCCTACCCCTGATAAACTTAAATGCTATAATTAAGTCTAGAGAGAAAAAAGTATTTAAAGAATTATGGGAGTGACTATTGGCCACATAACATGATAAAAAAATAAATGTTTGTGCTTGTCAGAGCCTCTAATATATTAGGGCTGTTTGTTGGTGCAGCAGAAGCTAATACATCATTCCTTCTGTCTGAAATGTTCTCCCGCAGATATGTCTTGGCTTATTCCCCCATCTCCTTCATCTTTACTCAAATCTCATATTCTCCATGAGGTCTAAAACTGATCACGCTGTGTAATATTGTAATCAGCCCCCAAACCCCTCCTGCAAATTTCTGATTCCTTTAACCTGTTCTATTTTTTCCCTTAGCACTTATCACCTCCTAATATACCATATAATTTACTCATTCATTATGTCTCCCCTCCCCGACCACTTTCTCTCTGCCACTCCCACCCTGGCTAAGCTCCAAGAAGGCAGGAGTATTTGTATGCTTTGTTCACTGATTTATTCAAAGAACCGCAAATTGTGCCTAGGACATAGTGGGTGCTCAATAAATATTTAGCATTTATTGAATAAGGTAGGTAGAGCATGTCAGGGATTATTACTCCCATTTTTTCTTCCAGTTTTATTGAGAAATAGTTGACATACAGCACTGTATCAGTTTAAGGTGTACCGCATATCGATTTGACTTACATACATCATGAAATGATTATCACAGTAAGTTTACTGAACATCCATCATCTCATATAGATACAAAAGTAAAGAAATAGAAAAAAATATTTTTGCTTGTGCTGACAACTCTTATTCTCTTAACAGCTTTCATACATAACATACAGCTGTGTGAGTTATCTTTATCATGTTGTGCATTCCATCCCTAGTACTAATTTATCTTGTAACTGGAAGTGAGTACCTATTACTGCCTTCATGCAATTCCTCCTCCCCCACCCCCCGCCTCTGGTAACCACAAAGCTCATCTCTTTTTCTATGAGTTTGTTTGTTTGTTTTTGAAGTATAACTGATCTACAACACTATGTTAGTTCCTGGTACACAACATAGTGATTTGATATTTCTACACATTTCAAAATGATCACCGTGATAAGTCTAGTTACCATCTGTCATCATACAAAGATATTCCATAGTTATTGACTATATTCCCCACACTGCACATTTCATACCCGTGACACATTTATTCTGCAACTGGAAGTCTGTATCTCTTAATCTCCCTCACCTATTTCTCTCCTCCCCCACTCTCCTCCCCTCTGGTGACCACCTGTCAGTTCTCTGTATCTATGACTCTCTCTGTTTAGTTATGTTTGACCGTTTGTTTTGTTTATTAGATTCCACATATAAGTGAAATCACACAGTATTTGTCTTTGTCTGACTTACTTCACTTAGTGTTAATACCCTATAGGTTCATCTATATTGTTGCAAATGGCAGTATTTCATTCTTTTTTATGGCTGAGCAGTAGTCCACTGTGTGTGTGTGTGTGTGTGTGTGTGTGTGTGTGTGTGTGTGTGTGT
>NW_021703779.1:122440403-122450720 GCF_005190385.1 Monodon monoceros
TGTGTGTGTGTGTGTGTGTGTGTGTGTGTGTGTGTGTGTGTGTGTGTGCATCACATCTCCTTTATCTATTTATCCCCATTTTTAAGATAAGTTAATTGAGGCACAGAGAAGTTAAATGACTCAGGCAAGTCATTTATTCAGTGCATAGAGCTGAGTCTAAAACCATTCAGTAGAATAACTTAATAAGCTGTGACCACGAAAAGGACAAATCCAAAGTAATATATTAAACTGAATATAATTTTAATATATAAGGAAATTACATGATTTTACAATTATGAAAGATTGCAAGATTCCATCAAGTTCAAAGATCTTTAAAATTAAATGGAAAAGACATTTACATCTTAGGATACCTTCAGTTCAAAGATCATAAGAGTTTGAAGGAAAATAAATGTAATGATAATAACAGTTAATACTTATATAGAACATACCACGACCCAGGGGCTATTAAAAGAGTTTTACATACATTAAAATAGTTAATCCTCATGACAAACCTATAATGTAGTTTCTGGTATTATCCACCTTTTACAGATTAGGAAACTGAGGCACCAAGACTTGAAGTTCCTTGTCCAAGATCACACAGCTAATAAGTAGTGGAACTGGGATGTGAATCCAGTAATCTGACTCCAAAATCCATGCTTGGGCACTAAGCACTATGACATGTCTTAAGAAGCACAGAAGTGTAAGTGATCAACTTGGGTGGAAAGTGATGAATTTCTTTGAAAAACAAAAAATTAGGTAATATGAGTTAGGAGACCTATTCCCTTTTAAGTAGAGTCATTTGAGACATATGGGCTCAGAATGACAGCATGAGTGGTCCAAAGACCTGCAGCTCCAGTTCTCATACCGGGCCAACAACTCTGGTTGTAAGTAACCATAGGAATTTGGAAGTGTCACTGTTTTCTTTACTGAGTACAGATCTTTTAAATGTGAGAAGATTTAGAGTGAAGAAAATAAAGGTTTGGGAGAATCAAATTATGTTATTATATTTTTGTACATATTTGATATCTATGTACTTGCTATTTTAAGAAAATTTGGCCTTTTAGAGTGACAGCCTTGAAACTTCAAGTTAAAATGTGGAACTGAATAACTGATTATACTTATGATTTTAAGTGGAATTCTACTGTATTCTTTAATACTATCAGAGCACCTAAGAGGACTTTTGGTTCACAATATATATAAATACAATTTACTATGATTTGTTTAATACTCTAGAGGTTTTGTTTATCAAGCTATTAAAAGACTTAAGAAAGGAAAGTGGATACCATATATTAAATTTATCAACGCAGTTTAAAAATATCTGAAGGCGTTTAATCAACTAAGTTGGCAAATGGCACTATACATTATTTAAAAGCCTTATGAAGGACTATTAAAATCTATTAGATTTATAAAGAAAATAACAAGATTTGTATGCAGAACTCAAAAGTGAAGAAAAAACTAGGTTGGGGGATTTAAAACTTTAATCAATTGAATATTTAAAACGCTAAGAAAACTTCTGAATAGTCTGCCTCAAAGTGACCAAAATTTCACTTCCAAACACCTAGGCTCTTTGAACTGGGTCCAATGTCCTCAGGCCATCACCATGTTCTCAGAAATCACACATCACAGCTTTACACTTTTATGAGATAGGGAAGGAAAACTTTCTTTACTCCCCAAGCTATTTCCTTACAAAATTAGAATGGATGAATTTTCCCCACCAGGAAAATTGGTTGTAGCTAGTCTGTTCTGCAGTACCAGGCCAGACTGGGCAGATATAACCTACGGAACAAGGCGGCATTTGTAGGAAAACCTCTGAGATGTTTCTAGCAACTTCCATGAAATGCAGGAACCTTCAAGGATAAGGAGGATATATTTATGCTTCTCTCCACATCCTTTCCTAACCCACAGTCCACTTTGCCAATAAATTATCTTAATGATTTAGCTAAATGAAAGTTTTGCAAATGCTGTAATACAGCCCATTTCTGTGCAACTTTTTTCCCCTGGGGATGAAGTTATTCAGTGTTCCTTGGCTCTGGTAATTCATATCCTCAACAATCAGCACTCTGGACCTCAGTGGTATTGATCTGTTTGAATCTTTGGATTGTTTTTAATGTCACAACCCCAGGAGGGTGGTTTGTGGCAAAGAAATCTACCTCCATTAAAACTCGAGGTATCAATTCACTAAAATAATTTTCTTTTAGGTTACCGGTGAAGTGAAGGAAAAGTTTTTCTAAGTCTTTTCTAGTTGAATCATATATATGAAGAACTACCTTCTGAAAGCCATGAAGGATGCTCCCTAAGTAAAGAATATGCCATTCTTCAACCATGAATCTTATAAATCAGCATATACCCAGGTATCTAATGTATAATGAATGTGGAAGGTTATTTAAATTCAGAAAGGTATAGCTATGTTGCACACATTATAAGATAAATTTAATTGTGAATGTGAATGTGAGAGCACAGAATTTGATATTTAATAGAATTTGTAACTCAATTCAAAGCCAAAAGCATATGTTTGGTGTGAGGTGAAATTCAACAAGTAACGAAAATTGAAAGATGTGGCACGGAAAGACCCGGACCTGAAAGTCTGTCTTTAACTCCTCTTGGGTAAGTCATTCACCTCTTTGAGTTTCAAATTCTTCATCTAGAAAAAGGTTGCAGGGATCTCTGACCTGCCTACCTCCCAAAGTTGTTATGAAGATCACATTCTCTCTGCACTTTATAAATTATGGCTTTCCCTTCTCTGTAAAATACTGTGCAGTATTGATGGAGTTGCTCATATAAAACTGAAGCAAGGTTAACTGGCCAAATGCATGGTATGATATACACATTATTAACGTTTCCAATGATAATGTTTGAATCTTTTAAGAACTTACTGGCCCTAATCTAACTTTCTTCAGTGATTGTGTTGTCGAAGAACATTAAGTCCATTATGGTGGATGAAATCTTCCATTGACTAACCTGGTATTAGGTCACAGAATGACAACATGATAACAAATAATGGATTAGATGCTGGATTCCATTATCACTTTTCTGGACAATGGAAATGAAACTTCTCAATTTTCAATTAGCTCTACTTTTACCTCACCAGTCTCCTTTAAAACATCTTTCCTAATTGCTCTGTATATGAGAGAAAGGCATCAATAACATTCAGATATGATATAGCCCATAATTTTGCAGGACTCAAAAAGATTTGCTAGCACACAAAAACTAATTACAGAGTTTATATAAGGGTCTCAGTCTTCATTAAAGACACAACTATTATTATTTCCCCAGTTACTTTCTAATTGCACTCTTTATTATTGTTGACAAATTCAGCAGCTCAAGACTCAATTATGGAGAATGCTTATTGACTGCAACTCTGTCCCTATTAACTGTTCCTATTATAAAGAATTAACAAAACTGTCAGGTTCTCTCTCTAATTCATGAGGAATAGTTCTCTTGATGAATAAGAACTTGAACTATCTGATTAATATCCTCTTGGAAATACATTCTTTTAAAATGATTTTCAAGTCATAAACTGGCAATCTTCCTGTATTCTGAATTACAACTGAGATGATTCTTTTATTTTTGTATCTGACTTCTGTCACTGTGATTGAATTCAAGGTTGGTTATGACCTTTTGCATATACTGTATGACAGTCTGCTGATACAAAAAGCAGAGAATCAATAAAAATTGGTTTACACTCTATATCCTTCAATTATCATCTCTGCATGTGTGAAACACCACTCTGAATTGAGTGAAAGGGATAAAAGAACAGCAAGAGATGTAATGCAGAAGTCTTAGTGTACTATGTGCTGGAGTAGCAGACGAGGTCCTAGCTCCTAAGGCTTGCACTTGTTTTCTCATCTCACCTTTACCATGAACTTCCACTTGGACATCCTAACCTTGGTTCCTTCTTCTAGTCATTGAGAAGTTATTACAAAGGCCCCTCCAGTTCTATAATATAACTTTATGCTTATATACATTTTCATAAAAGCAAAGGTGATACTGCTACAAGAAAGTGTTCTTTATCCTTTGTATTCCAAGTGTCCAGTTTGTGGTTTCTCTCTAGAACAGATCTATGTCTTGCAGTCAATAGTTCTTCTTTAATAACTTCTCAGTTTCCCCCAAAGTCACCAAAAGATCTTTATCACACATTCTGGAAGAATAAACTTAGATTAATAACAGTCAAAAATAAGAACCACATTAGACTAAAGGCCCCCCCAAAAGGGCATTCAGTTTTTCTACCTGTACCTTCACAAATTATTAATACTGGCACATATAAATCATATCAATAGTTCTTATAAAAGAGAGAATTTATCTTTCTCACCTCGCACGATGTAGAAAATGGAGAAAAAGTCATCAAGTTCCCTTATAACATACATAACACTCACATCCCGTGCTCCAATTACCCAGATATTTCAAGAGAAAATGTGAGCAGAATAGACTCAGTTATGCTAAACCTGCTGTCACAGACTAGAAAAACTTTGGAGAGGAGATTCGAATACTTAGGTGGGAATAGGACTAAACTGAAAGGTCTTAGACAGCTCCAGAGTAGTGAACAGCACAGTGGATAAAGAACCAGAAACCTAGTTCAAGTCCTAGGTCTGCCCCTTTGTTGGTATGCAAAGTTCTTCACCATGGTGAGTCTGAGTTTAAAAAGAGGATGGTAATTCTGTCACCCTCACAGAATCATTCTCATGGACTGAATGAAATAAACGTCTGTGGGAGCACTATGGGCTATCAAAGTATTACGCAGTATGATTCCAACCCTGCAAATCTAAGAGCCTATGAAAAGTCCTTTGCCTCTTGACTATGGAATAGCTAGACTTTCCTACCCTTAACACTGAGCAATGTGGCTCACTGTAGAAGACCTAGATTCCATGTCCCAAATCATTCCTCATTATGTTTCCTTAGATGTCCTAAATCAGAAACCAGAAGCTTGGTAACACTCCCATTCAACTTCTCCCTTAACCACTAAGAGAAATCCAGAACCAACTAGAAACCTAGCTAGAAGAAAAAGAATAGCTAAAGCGAATTTTAGGCTGCCATATTAAATTGAAAGGCCTATGAATCAGATCTATAGAATGGTAAGTGTAAGTGGGCAATCTCTTTAGATGCACTCGGAGTCGGCTGGAACAGGAATGGATCTTTAAAGTTAGATCAGCAGAAGCACAGGAAAGGCTGACTGGGTTTGACAAGATGAAACTCTCTGAGAGAGAAACTGCAGATAGGTTTTTAAATTTCATTCAAAATATCTAAAATGCAACCTAGAAAACTGTTTAAACTATACAGATCATTACAAAAACTAAAATTCAATACCGTCTATTCTGTTGGCTCTATGAAGGGTACTGCCCCCTTGAGATCCTATGTGACAATGGCCAACTGACTTGACATTTCTTAGTAATAATCATGATGCCATCATCTTATATATGGACACATAACATGGTGGTAGATTGAATAATAGCCCCCAAAGCTATCCGCATCGTAATCCCTGAAACCTGTGAATGTTACTTTATATGGTAAAGGGACTTTGCAGATGTGATTAAGTTAAGAACCTTGAGATGGGGAAATTGTCCTGGATTATGCAAGTAGGCCCTAAAGGTAATCACAAGTATCCTTAGGAGAGGGAGGCAGAAGGAGATTTAACAATGGAAGAGAAAGGAAGGGATGTGACTATGCAAACAAGAGGTTAAAGTGATAACAAGAACAGGGCCAAAGACTGTAGACACCTCCTAGAACATGAAAAAGGCAAGGAATATTCAATAGAGTTATTCCTGGAGCTTACAAAGGGAGTGTGGTCCTGCCAGCATTTAGCCCAGTGAAACCCCTTTCAGGCTTCTGACCTCCAGAACTGTTTGAGTAAATTCATGTTGTTTTAAGCCTCAAAGTTTATGGTAACTTGTTAACAACGGCAATAGGAAACTAGCAATTCACTCTGGCTACATCCTTTTCACTCTTGACTCCTGAAGGCTGATTTTTCATTGCCATGGGTAGCTACTCTCAGAAAAGCTGGTCAGTTTGTGGGCCTCAGATTCTTGTGCCCATGACCTTCCCAAAGCCCTGAAGCAAAGAAAGCCAGCTCCAGCATAGATATACTTCCTTCCAGCTAGGTCTGCTTACTACTGAGGCTACTCAGTTGTCTGTGGATATACCATGGGTTGGGAGCTAGAAAACATCCTTTATCTTTCTGACACTGTGAGAATAATTTCATTCAAAATATTTGAAATATAACCTAGTAAATTGTTTTAACAGTTATAAATAACTGCAAAAACTGAAATGCAATATATTCTATTCTGCTGGTTTTATGAAGGGTGCTGCCCCCTTGAGATCATTTGAGACAGCAGCTGACTGACGTGACATTTCTTAGTTATAATTACGATGCCATCTTACGGTTATTACACAACTTGCATGTGTACAGCAATTTACAGTTTATATATATTTCTTCATCCTCACTATAATCCTAACTGGGGGAAAATATTATTACCCCTATTTTATAGACAAGGAAACAGAGGCTCAGAGAAAGTTTCCCAATATCTCAAAACCTAAGGAAGTCCAAGAACTCCAAACCTGGTCTTCTAAGTACATAATGCACAAAACAGAGTCACTATCCAAAAAGACAAGTGGGCTGCTCCCAGCTTTTCTACTGGCAGAATAAAAACAACGTTGCTTATTTATCAAAGTTATAACGTTATATCAATAAAGATACACTTTCTTCTTTGTTGTCTTCACAACTCAAAATTACTTCACTTGAGAGGCACTGTGATGTCGTTGAGACCTGACCGTGCCTCTTTTCATCTGTACCATCATATGACATCCAAAAGGTAACTTAGTTCTCTAGGTTTCAGTTTCTAAAAAGGCTGTAACGTATGGATAATCAATCCCATTTTCAGATGAAGAAACACCTCCAGAGGTTATTCCCCTAAGTCCATACAGCTAATAACTAGAAGAGGTAGGACATAAAAGCAGGCCTTTTGAATTCATTCATTCATTCATTCATTCATTCATTAAACAGATAGTTTTTAAGTGTCTATATCAGGCTAGGTCCTAGAAATACAAAGATAAAAAGGACAAAGATGAAAAGCTTCTTGTAGAGCTTACAGTCCGATGAAAAAAGACATAAAGGTACACAGGTAATTATAATGGAGTGTGATAAGTGACATGTGCAAGGTGCTACAGAAGCACATGGGAAGGCTTCTCAGAAGTGACATATAAATTGAGGTGTGAAGAATAAGTAGGAATTTTCCAGGCAAAGTGGGAGGGGAAAGGGAAGGGTCTTCCTGACAGAAAAGGTATATAGCTTCAACGCAAAGCTCCAACACACTGCATACCCATGTCTCTTAGCATTGTACCTTCTGGCCTTGAAACTTATACAAGTGGTCCTAGCCACAGTTTTGTATGGCAACCAGGGTATTCCCATGAACCCATGACTTCCAAAATGGCTAAATCTGTATAGCATACAGATCAGTTCACTGGCTCTAAATGTTACGTATTCTCTTCTTTAAATATTGTTGTTTGGGGAAGAGGGATACCAGCTGGATATCATATTTTAAAGAGATACCACATTTAAAAATCACCAGTGAGGATTATTTTTGACACCAAAGCAGACTGTGACACAAATATTCAGAGTTCACACCAAGAGGGAGCAGCTCCTGACATGCTCAACAGGAAAGGTAATTGAGACTGCTATTCATAAGACCACCTGAGCTATTAGATACTAAACAAGATGCAATTTATAAAGGTATCTGGACAAGTTAAAAGATAGAACTCAATAACTTCCATTTTTCACACGAAGAACACATTTCTCTGCTTTAGACACTTTCCCATCAGATCCAAGACAAAGAATAAATCAACTAAAATACTTTTTTGAAAGGTTTAATGTATCATTCTAGCAGAGGCCGTCTTTCACTATGATACGATTATCCCATTTTCAGATGGTGCATATGCCCCCAAATTCCGGCACTATATCTCTGAATTACAAAAGTATTTTTACTTCTCATGTAACTGAGCTTATTGGAAAAGAGCCAATTTTACATTCCACAGTAACAACAAAAAACAAACAAACAAAACCACCAGAATTAGAACAAAGCAGTACTGATGTGTTCACTTCATTATTCAAACTAATTTCTTGAAACTGAAATGAATTTTTGACGAAAATGTCCTTTTCCATGACTGAACCCTTTAACAGGCTATATTTGACTTTAGAACATGTGCGATCTCAACTGAATATTGAACATTTGTTTAATCTTAGATCAAATGGGAAGCCATCAAAGCCACTCCTCCGTGTCTCCTTTTTTGAACACAAAATAAAATGATCTTTTCTAGATTCTTTCCTGTATCTTTCCTGGGTGTGAATGTGCATAGGCCAATGTGCAATCCCACATTTACCAAGTGCCAGACAACCTCTGCTCTAATTCTAAAATTAGGAAAATAAACAAACAAGAAAATCTCAAGCCTACACAATGCTGATTAAAATATTCATACTTTCTTCATCCTCTAAGTCAGGAAAAAAAACCACCCAGTAATGTTGTTATGAAATTGTATAGACCTAACTAAAGAAACATGCCTCATGAGACTCGTGACCACGTACTGGCAGCTGGAGCAAGGTGTGGTGAAGGCACATGGTATTTTGATGCAGCTGTTGTGAATCAGCCATTTTTTTGTCTTCTGCTTTAATGCAGCAACTTTGATGCCTGTAACAAACTATTAAACTTGCAGGATAAAAAAAAAATCACTAAATGTTTGAGGCAGATATCCACAACCCATCACTCCACTTCTCCTTCTGGCCCACCTCCATCCCAGAGTGTGAATGGAGGATGGGGCGTGAATGCAGGATGGACCGAACCTCAGAGATGGCGTGACGTAGGGTGAGTAGAAAGGGGATGGGGGCTAGACATGATCTGGTAACTAACCCACACAAAACTAGGAGTCGGAGACTTCCCTGGCGGTCCAGTGGTTAGGACTCCACGCTTCCACTGCAGGGGGTGTGGGTTCAGTCCCTGGTTGGGGAACTAAGATCCCACATACAGTGTGGCGCCCCCCTCCCCCCCAAAAAAAAACTAGGAGTCATGTGCTTACCATACTCGCTCATTGAATAAAGGAGCATTTATCATTTGAACAATTTCTCAGAATGCAATTGTTTTCTTGAATGGTCCACATATCACATTCTCAGATTCTGTCTTTGAAGTTACAATGGTCACATGAAGTTACTTTCTAGATAGATATAGATATAGATGCAGGTGTAGAGATAGAGTCTGAGAGATATGATCTGGTTGTCTTAATGGGAACTATTTGCTTGAAAATCTTCCTGAATATGGAATTTTAATGACAGATCATGCGTAAGACATTGGGCTGCGGATAGAGGTGGAAGAAATGAGGACAGCTACTTGGACCACAATGTGACATTCTCTGCTCCTGAGGGCACAGGAAATCCTAACATTAAATATCTAACACTGCTCTCAGCATGCAAGTCTCAGCCACAAAGTCTGGTGCAGGGGAAATATAACTTTACTTTTCTGCAACTCGAGTTGATTTCTACTTTGAAACTTCCTTCTTCCCAGTTACTAGAAATTTAACCTCAGTCAATTCATGGATCCATCTCCCTTTTCCCCCTGTCATATCTAAAATCTATGAGGACCTCTAGTTTCCTTCTGCCATAGTGGGGAGTCCTGCTATATTTACAAATATGATCCCCTAAACACTCTGTTCCAGGAATCTTCTGTTCCCCTAAGACTCAGCCTTTTGGAAACCAGAGCCAGTGAGCTTCCTCTGTTACTGTTGTCCATCAACCATGTCAAATCCCTCTCCTGAGGCAACTGATTCATTCATTCACCAAATATTTACTAAGGTTCCACTACATTCCAAGAACCATTCCAGCAGTGAACAAAACAGGGAAAAACAAATCCTGGCTCTTATGGGGACAAACAGTAACTATGCACATAACTAAGTAAAAGGCAGTGTTTCATACAGTGGAGAAAAGACAGCCTCTTCAGTAAGTGGTGCTGGGAAAACTGGACAGCTACATGTAAAAGAATGAAATTAGAACACTCCCTAACACCATACACAAAAATACACTCAAAATGGATTAAAGACCTAAATGTAGCAGCTCAATAACAAAAAAACAAACAACCCAATCCAAAAATGGGCAGAAGACCTAAATAGACATTTGTCCAAAGAAGATATACAGATTGACAACAAACACATGAAAGAATGCTCAACATCATTAATCATTAGAGAAATGCAAATCAAAACTACAATGAGGTATCACCTCACACCAGTCAGAATGGCCATCATCAAAAAATCTAGAAACAATAAATGCTGGAGAGGGTGTGGAGAAAAGGGAACCCTCTTGCACTGCTG